>NC_087536.1:2639681-2816681 GCF_963921805.1 Phalacrocorax carbo | reverse complement strand
GCTCCCCAAAACATTGGTGGGCAGCGCCTTAGCACCTGGATTCACCCCTTGACCTGCTCGGAGCCCGGGGAGCATTGCTTCCAGCGCACGCTGGGGCCCTGCCACAGCAGCACTAGCAGGGCCCAGAGCCCTTTCCTGTAAGGGAATAGACAGGGATCGGCCACTGGAAGATCACGGGCTGTGACGGAAAGATAGACTCCTCCCCATAGGGGTGGCAGGAACAGGAACCGCAAGAGCTATATAAGCGTGTGATGCAGCTAAATAAACGGACATTTTGTATCCATCATATTGGTGTCTGTGCATCACTGTCCCCAGGGTGGGTAGAGCCCTGTGTCCCGGAGGTATGCGGCCCAAGATAAGGTCTCCCGTAGAAGCGTACAGCTACAAGTGGTGACCCCGACGTGATCGGCGGGGCGGCATGGCAAGTTCGCCGGGGGGAAAAGATAGCTTGGGGCACGCAGGGGCGGGACGGGGAGCCGCAGGTCGGCGGGCGCGCCATGGAATCAGTCGTAAAGGTACTGAAGGGATTGGGGAAGGAATATGGTACTTCGATATCGAAGGCGCCTACCTCAAAGGCCATCCAATGGATGATTACGCAGAGGCTCATACGAAGTCCTGCAGACATATTTAATAAGGATAAGTGGGTGAGGATTAAAGAGGAGTTAGCCGAAAGGGCTATGATGGGAAAAACCCAGTACATACAGCTCTTGGGAAAGATACACCGATTACTATTGAAAGCTCGGGATGATCAGGAGACGTGGCGGCAGGCGCGGCGGTGCCTGCACGGTGCTACAGGCGACAGTAGCCCGGAAAGAGACCCAGGAGGGGCAGTGGGGACGCAGACAGGGGCAAGCATCGCGGGGGATGGGAAAGAAGGGGAGAGTTCGGACGGAGTAGCCTGGCCAGCGACTCAGTCTGAGGCTCCCAAGGAGGTGGATCGGGAAGCGGCGGTGTTCCCTGTTGAGCCAGCGGGGCCTTTAGAGTGTCCCCCCCCCCCGCATACCCCTGGGATGATTTGGCACAGGCGCGCGGGGAGGGTGACGTGGCAGCGGACGCAGCGGGAGTGACGGAGCGGAAGGAGAAAGATGACCAGTGCCGGAAGCAGCGCCGGCAGCGGCACCGCCCTCTGCCCGACCCTCGAGACTGGCTCCCGGGGCAACCCTTGAGATGGGAGTCGGACGAGGAGGGGGATTGGGGTGCCTGGAGGGGAGGACAGGGAGGGTATAGAACAACCTCGAGTAGCAGCGAATCAGAAGTTGGGGGAGAAACCGATGCCCACATGTGGGAAGACGGGGCAGCTTGCCTGCAGCGCGCAAAGAAGAGGCATAAGGCAGCAGGGACTCGGAGGACCAGTCAGAAGGAGGGAGGAGAGGGACCGCCAAAAGGGGAGGTCCGGGGTGCTGCAGCTCCGGAGGGGTCCGCGGAGGACGTGCTGCGGCAGCTGCAGCAGGCTATGCGCGCACTAGGGGAAGTAACTCGGCGGCAGACAGGACTCTTAACGAAGGGTGCACCCCAGCGACAGTCAGTTGAGTTACCTAACTGGCGGCTGATAGCTAGAGATTGTAGCCTCGATGGAGTAAGGATAGAGATGCCCGGGATCTTCCCTGTCCGATTAGCTCCAGGAGGAGGAGTGGAGTGGACGCCGATAGATGCCAAGCTGGTGCGAAGTTTATGGCGAGAAATTAGAGAAAAGGGGCTCGAAGTACCCAAGAATGGTGTAAAGCTTGGAATATTGTATTAAAACACGGCATTGCTTACAATAGCACAGGGCAGGCAATAGTAGAACGCGCTCATCGCACCTTGAAAGCAAAAATAATGCAGCTTGGGGAGGGGGAGGGGTATAAGGGAACTATACCCATAGCAGCTCAGCAAACTATTTTAATGCGTGCATTATATTCGCTTAATCATTTTATACGCGGGCAGGAGAAAGTTACAGCAGTGGAGAAGCACTTTGGCAAAGCTCAAGCAGGCGAGCGCTATCCGCAGGTACGAGTAAGGTTCCCAGGCAGTGAGCAATGGGAGAGAGGATGGAAACTGAGATGCCTGGGGAGGGGCTACGCCGCGGTTGAGAATGAAGGGCGCGTAGAATGGGTGCCTGCAAAGTGTGTGAAAGCAGAACTGTGCAAGGATGTACAATGAATAATCCCTTTCTGAGTTGTCTCTTTGCAGGGTCTGCTGACATGGATCCTCATGCTAGCCGTACCATTGGGAAAAGAAATGAGCTCCTTGACAAGATCACAAGCAATATTGCAACGAGAGCGACACTGGGGAAGGGCGGCAAAAGAGAGATATAAACTGGAACTGGATGGTAATAATTGGGGGGATCTTGTTGTGTGTAGTAATCATGGTTACTTGTGGGCTACCATTGTTATGCTGCGTTATAAGACAAACCAAAGAGCGCCTGCGAGCGTTACATGAATATAGACCTGACCGCAATATGTATCCGCTTACGCAAGTAGCTTTGTAGAATTTTAGTAGCATGGGGAGGGGGAGATGTAGGGGAATAGACAGGGATCGGCGACTGGAAGATCACGGGCTGTGACGGAAAGATAGACTCCTCCCCATAGGAGTGGCAGGAACAGGAACCGCGAGAGCTATATAAGCGTGTGACGCAGCTAAATAAACGGACATTTTGTATCCATCATATTGGTGTCTGTGCATCACTGTCCCCAGGGTGGGTAGAGCCCTGTGTCCCGGAGGTATGCGGCCCAAGATAAGTTCTCCTGTAGAAGCGTACAGCTACACTTTCCCTGGGACCAGCCAGCAGCCAAGCGCCGCATTCAATGCTCACGCCACAAGTTCACCGAGCAGGACAAAGGCAGCTTTGCTTCCAAGCCTCCTCTAGCACCGCTCCTCCAGCTGGCAGCCATCCCACACTCCTAGGTGCAGAGTGACCTCACTGCTGAGCTCAGGGCAGGGTCAGGGCTCCGGAGCTGGCAGCGCCCAGTGCCACCCAGGAAAGCAGGGCACCCTGGCAGCTGGAGGTTGAGCAGGGTGTGCCCGCTCCTCACTCACACGCTTCAGCCACAGCTCGTGTGCTGGGGCAGCACGGCATTCGCTACCCTTCACAAAGAGCCACGGCAGGCGGGCTGGCTTGGCTGAACGTGGCTGAAGAGCGCCTGTGCCCCGAGGGGCGCCTTTTGCCGAAGGCATCTTGGGCATAAGATGGCCGGGCCAGAGTTCTTTCTTCTTTGACTTTCTATAGCATTCTTCCTCTGAAGGTGCCGGGGTGGGGGCGGGCGGGGCAGAAGAAAGGAAGAAACACCATTCCTTGCTGTCAGGACTAAAGGCTCCAAGGAAGCGGAGCAGAAGCAGGTGCCGGAGCTCGGCCTCGGGATGGCAGCAGGACCCCCTGGCCGAATCGCCAGCTCCTCTCGGGCTGGTGACACCTGCCAACTTGCTGAGGAGGCGCTCTGCCCCATCACCCAGAGCTAACGTTAGGTGAGGAAGGGGCGAAGCAGGACCAGAGCCACTACTGACCCCCGGGAGACACCGCTACGTCCTGGCCTTGCGCTGGGCTTGCTGCCACCGAGCGGCACCCTCTGGGCCCGGCCGTTCAGCCCCTTTCAGTCCCGCCCGCTGTCGGCTCATCCAGCCCACTTCCATTCGAGTGGCTCCAACGCCGTGTTTAGAAAGAAGAGACTGCAAGACGGGCGCACGCAAGCACACAGCTTTCAAAATCCCACGCCACAAACCTCCCACGCTGGCTATTTCCGCCAATTGCCCCAAAGCCTCCAGAGAAGAAAACACCCCGTAAGCTCACGCCTGCAAGGCCAACGACTGTTTTTAATTCCGGATTTGGCTTTGCTGCCCGTTGCCTCCCAGCGAGCGCTGTTTTTTGCAAGGCGATCCCAAAAGCTGAACGCAGGCTAGAGCTCTTCCTCGAGGGACCTGTGGGCAGGCGTGCCAGCCGGCAGAGCCGTCCAGCTCTCTGGAAGCTCTCTTTGAGTCCTTCCTGGCCAGAGGCAGATCTGGGAGGAGAGACAGGGTGGGCTGCCGGCACCCTTTGTGCAGCTTGGTCCCTGCTGGGGGCGGTCTCGCTGCTTCCTGGATTATTCTTCCTCCTCTTCGGCATTGCGGGAGTCAGATGCTGCGCTCCTCCCGCATCCAGGGTCACAATCTGCCCCCGCCACCGCTGCAGCGCCCCGAGTGCCTGTCCCACCTGCATCTCTCGACTGCTGAGACCCTCCTCCTCCTGCCCCTCTCCCTCTCCCTGCCCCTGCTAAGGGCTCCTAGTCCATGGTGACCACAAACAGGCTGTGGGGATCATAGCCGTGCCGTGGGGATCTGCTCCCCACTCCGCGCTCCGCTGAGTTTGCTCCCAAGCAGCCCTGGCTGCGGGAGCCCCCTTGGAGCCGGCGTTGGAGGGCCTCGGGAGCTGCATCGCCTCTTGGGGCTCGGGCACAACGCGGAGGACTTGTTCTCTACCTCTTCCTCTTGCGTGCTGAGCGGCGGCGCCCCGTGTGCTCCACAGGGGGGCTGTGGATATCATTGCCCCGCTGACAGCATCTTCTCTGCTCCCTCTGCTTTGGCAGGCTCTGCTCCTGAGCAGCACTGGCTGCGCGAGCTGACTGGCAGCTGCTCTTGGAGGGCCCTGGAGCTGCGCCGTGCCTGGGAGCGCAGTCAACACTCGCAGGGCTAGTTCTCTTCCTCCTCCCTGCTGAGTGCTCGTAGTCCGTGGGGTCCACGACCCAGCTGCGGAGATCCCTGCCCCACTGCGGCGATCTGCTCCGGGGCCTCTCCCTGCCACCCTTCCTCTGGGAAGAAGGGCTCGCTCCACGCTCCTCCTTCTTGCTGCCCTCCTGCATGGTGTGCAGCAGAGAGTCCAAGTGTTGAGATACGAAGAATTTTATAAGTAAAATCAATCAGTAATAATCATAATAATAATTATATATAGAAAAAGGAAATAAAGCAGAAGGGGAAATGTTAAAAATAAGCCAAACCAACATCAAGTAAAGTAACCATCCAGCAAACACCCCCTGCCCCCAAGGCACCATTGCCTCCCTCCTAGCCCTGCCCCCTAACTTGATATCCTGGCATTTCATCATATGATACAGAATATCCACAGGGTAACTCAGGTCAGCTCCCCCAGCAATGCCCCCCCCCAGCATCCCACGCCCCCTGCAGAACATGAGAAGCTGGAAACATCCTTGACCTGTACAAGCACCACCTGGCAACACTTAGCACCAAATTCACAATTACTTAGCAACAACCAAAACATCAGTGTGCCATCAACATCAGTCTTATACTAAATCCAAACCACAGCACGCCAGCTACAGTGAGGAAAACAAACTCCATCCCAGCCAAAACCATGACAATATCCACGCCTGATTCCATACCATTTACATCATGCTCAGGTCCCACACTATCCAGTACAGCCTCATTCACCACCCCCTACTCCTTCCCATCCTTTGATATAATTCACAGATAACATTCCCCTAGTCTATGGACTACCCCTGTAAAATGTCTGTAAAATATCCACAAGTGTCCACAAAATGCCTATTCAGTTCATTTAGTCCGTGACTTCAGGCTCCATCTATCGTATCAGTCTTTCAGGGCAGGAGAGATGGTGTGTGTGGTGTTGGATTGTTGCATGCCGAAGTCAGTTCTTGTTCCATCACTGCTGCACTTGGCTTGGTTCAATCAAAGTTCATTCTCCACGAACTGGAAGATTCCTACCGTGATACCATTGATATGGCATATAGCAACCACAGAAGAGATCACATACAACATTATATAGCAATTAGCACCCTACCATTCAGTTCATTGGCTGTTTTCACCCAAAATCAAATCCCCTTGAGGCACATATCGGATTTCTCCATCCTCGCGCATCACCCACCAAGTGCACCCAGGTCCTCGAGCAAAAGCAATCCCATGAATGGGTTTGCCTTTACCCAAGACAGGAATAACCCAGACTGTTTTCCCCAGGATACTTTTCACATGCACTACAGGGACTCTGTCCCCTTCCACAGTACGTAAGGGTTCTGCCTGGGCAAGGCCAGCTCTATTGGCAGATCCCCCAGTGCTGACTAACCAGGTGGCTTTTGCTAAATGTGTATCCCAGTGTTTGAACGTCCCACCCCCCCCATTGCTCTCTGTAGTCTTTAACAGCCCAGTGAATCGTTCGATTTTCCCAGAGGCTGGTGCGTGACAGGGGGTGTGATATACCCACTCAATGCCGCGCTCTTTGGCCCAGGTGTCTATAGGGTTGTTTCAGAAATTAGTCCTGTTGTCTGACTCCATTCTCTCTGGGGTGCCATGTCGCCATAGGACTTGTTTTTCCAGGCCCAGGATAGTGTGTCGGGCAGTGGCGTGGGGCACGGGGTATGCTTCCAGCCAGCGGGTGCTTCCACCATGGTGAGCACATGGCGCTTGCCTGGGCAGGTCCGTAGGAGTGTGATATAATCAATCTGCCAGACCTGGAACCTTCTATCTTTTAGCTTTTAAGGTATCAGTTTGACTTTTTCCTCACACAGATGCACCAACCTTGAGCTTAGAGGAAGTGGTCCTTGAATACTGTCCAGCTCTTTTGGACCCCCCTGCCTTCTAGAGCCCTAACCCATGGGATTCCTCCAAACAGGTCTTTGAAGAGGCCAAAAGTTAGCACTCCTGAAGTCCAAGGTTGCAATCCTGCTTGTTGCCCTGCTTCTACCACACAGGATTCTGAACTCCACCATCTCACGGTCACTGCAGCCAAGGCTACCCTCAACCCTCACAGCCTTGACTAGACCTTCTGTTTGTTAGTATAAGGTCCAGCAGCACATCTTGCCTTGTTGGCTCCTCCAGCACCTGTGTCAAAAAGTTATCCTCAATGCTCTGCAGGAGCCTCCTGGATGGTGTGTGCCTCGCCATTTTGCTTTTCAGGCAAATATCACGGGGGTTGAAGTCACCCACGAGAACCAGGGCCTGCAATTGTGAGGGTACTTCTAGCTGGCTGTAGAAGGACTCATTGACTTCTTTCTCATCAGGTGGCCTATAGCGAACACCCATAACAGCGTCACCCATATTTCCCTGCCCTTGGATTTTTTCCCCATAAGCTCTCAACTCATTCTTCCTCCACCCTCTGGGCACAGCTTGATAAATTCCAGTTGCTCCTTCACATAAAGAGCAGCTCCCCCACCTCGTCTTGCTGGCCTGTCTTTCCTGAAAAGCCTGTGACTGCAATGAGATCATGGCCCTGTGACTGCACGCAGAGCTCCAGTCCCTCCTGTTTATTCCCCGTGCTGTGTGAGGACCCACTGTGGCCATGCACACCCTTGAGGTGGCTGGTCTCCTGCTTGTCATCTTGTGAGGCAGAAAAGGCACCTTTGTCACTGCTCTGGCTGGCCTGGCTTATTCCTCTGTTGGATGCAATGGCATTAGCACTGCCACCTTGGACCCCACCAGCCGAGTTCTTCAGCCTGTCTCTTTCCTCCAGTAAGAAGTACTGCTTTGTGGATTTAGGATGGCTTTTGTTTTGCTTGGTTGTTCCCATTAGGACGCATTTTCTTTGAACTCCTGGTCTTGTACTGGCACGTTCTCTGGCCACTCAGGGAGCAGGAGAGCAGAGCCTTCCAGTGAGTCAGCTGCTACACTGGGGACACTGATCTTCCTCCCTAGCAATTCGCTCCTCGTTGGTCTGTAGACAGGACTTTATTGTTACTTTTTTTTTTTTTTTTTAGGATAGATGTACCTATCTCTCTACAAGCAGCAAATTATTGATCCTTGCAAGAGGAATTTGCCTCTTCCCTTTTTGAAGTCAAAGGCCTTGTAGAGAGAAGGACCATATTCAGTCACCCAAGATGTATGAGGAGCACCAGAGGTGCACCAATCTCTGCCCCGGAAGCAATTTTTAGTAACTGACTGCAATTATATATAGGCTTCCTTATTTTTGTACTTTCCATACAGTGTAGTGCTCCACTCCCCTTTGCCACAATTGCTGCTCCCAGTCAGTGACAAATAAAATGGGGGGGGTGGGGGAGAAAAACCAACCACCCCAGAAAATTCTGGGGGAAGCTATGCTGTGTTTGGGTTTCTGTGCTCCCCTCACTCCTGCACTGAGCCACTCCTTCACGATCCCTTAGCAAGGGCCCCTGCGCCACCGGCCCCATTCCAAATCCCTGATCCTGTCCTGGGAACAAGGACCAAAGCTGGGAAGGGATTTGTTTCTTTGCACTGACAGTCCCTCTACAGCCGGGAGGGCGAGGGAGGGCAACGTAGGACCAGGACACCCACAGATCACGGGAACGAGTCGTTAATGTCTGCAAAAAATGATTCTCAAGATGAGTTTTGTGCAAGCTCTTGCTCCGTATCCCACGTGCCCGTCGCACTGCAGGGTGGCGGTTCCCCAGCAGCCAGGGCACACGTGCGCGGGGGTGTGCGGGCCAGGGCTGCGTCTGCACGCAGCAACGGCTTGTCCAGGTGAGCAGGGGCGGTGGGTGGCCCCGGGAGCCAGCGGGGTGCAAGGGCAGAGCAGGACCTGGTCCTGAACAGGAGGCGCTGAGCCCTCAGAACAACGCAGGAGCCCTGGGGTGGCTCAACCCAGCACCAAAGCTGGCATTACCGAAAAGCTGGGTATTTTAAAACATATAGAAAGAATGAATACAGTGTACCTCTTACACTTGACCACAAAAGAAACAGAATGCGGACCTGGTATTTACAGATCAGTCATTTAAAAAAAAAAAACCAACCCACAAACAAATAAGACACTACAAAAACCACGCGTCCTACAATGCGTGCTCAGAATCTGACAGGAAAGTTCGTAAGATGTCATTCACACAAACTCCCCCTGTCCCATTTGGCTCAGTTTTCACCCAGGAAAATAAAAAGTCTAACATTTCTTAACCACGGAATGGCTACTGTCTGCAGGTGCAGAACAGAAATTAAAAAAACATATGGGATAACTAGTTTTGGCCTACACAATTTCTGATGATCTTCTCAGATATGCATAGGAGTATACTAAGGCCATATATATATATATAAAATATATAGATATATAATATATAAAGAGGTCTCAGGTTTCTGAGTTATCTGGCAGTGCCTCGCTGTCGGTCGGCTTCTCTGGCGATGTGTACAAAAAGTTACAGAAGATATAGAGCGGGAAGGTCAGGAGGCTTCTGTCCAAATTCATCACTATCTGCTCCTGTAAAGCAAACACAGTGGACATTTGAGCATTTGCGTAGCAAGTGAGGCCATTACAGGGAAGTACATCAAAAAGCACCGAAACTGGTACTAACAGTCCTTCTATACATTTTAATTAACATGTATTCAAAAAGCAGAGATAAAAAACCTCAAGACAGTAATTCACCTTCACCTTCAGCAGGTGTTTTGTAATATTAACACTGACAAGCTATTCTGAAATTGCTTACAGCCCTTGCCCCAGGGCTGCCGACCCTTCTGCATCAGAGGAAACAGAACCGTGAGAAACGGCTGAGCAAACTTTACCTTCAAGCACATTGGAGATAAAGAGGGATTTTCTGCATTTGCAGGGAGAAAGTCTCTATGTACCCACCACATACATATCACTGCTGATTAGCACTTAAGACACTTGATGATCAAGTCTTTCACATTCCTTACTGAATTCTGCTGTCACAGAGGGTGGAAATGGGCACATTCTCTTAATAAACTCCACTCCTCTCTGAGGCTTTTGGGTCTTTGTTTAACAGAGCAATGAATACCACCCTTGAACAACAGGCAGGGATTCTTTTAACTCTTCAGCTTACAACGCAACAGAGTCTTCAAACAAGCTCCAAGTTTGCCTCTAAATGAGCAGGAGCCTGATGGACATACTATTCAGATGGGTAATCTCACCAGTGCTGGAAGTCTGGGAAGGCAAGCAGTCTCCAAACATACCTGGTCCTTCTGAAAGGTTAGAATCTGATATCCTGTTGTTCTACTGAAAGTAACTTTCCCGCTGCTATCAAAAGAGGTTACACGTAACCTAGGGACACAGCAACAGTTAAATTAGTTTCCCATAACGTAGTTTTTCCGGCACAAAGAGTTTGTCCCAAGGAGACAGAATGGCATTTTCAAACATAACTAACCTGGTGGCAACAAAATTTAATGCAAGGGATGAGTTAAACTTGGATCCAAAAGAATGGATCCATCAGATGGAAAGACTTAGTTACAGTAGGAGATCTTAGCACACGCCACAGGCTCTGCCTCCTTGGTGATTATTTACCTGAAGGCTATGTTTCTCCGAGGCTGCAGACTGACTGATCCACTGCACGGCTGATCCAGCGTATTCCGCTTGAAAATGATGTAACCATTTGTATAAGTGACAAGAAGGTCAAAGCCAAAGTTGAACCCAGTCCACCGCCAGCAGTACTGAAGAGCACAAGTTAAAAAACACAGAAACAAACCAGCCCCTCTGAGCACTGGCCACAACACAAATGAGAAGTGCCGCTTCTCCAACAGCTCAAACTTGGGACCGGGATCCTCGGCTACAGAGATGTCTGGTGGATTCAAGGATCCTTGCCAACACCTCTTTGAGACATAAGACGCCCTGGTAGGCAACCACTCACTGTAGCGGCCAGCCTTTGCAGGCAGACGAGTACACGAGACAAGCTTCGCGTCAGCTGCCTTCCAAACATACGGAAATACATTTCACACAAGCGGATCTAAAATAGTTCTGCATCCTGGTACCTGCTGCTGTATGTCTGAGCAGCACTTAACTACACACCCCATTCGTGCTTAAAGTGCTCCTCGGAGTACAACAGCCTCATGTTAAGTGACTTCAGTGGGGAAGAAAATATTCATGTCTCCTGTGCTCTCACAGGACCTGCTACCTAAAGACACACAGACGTACACGGAACACAGCGGGGTTCTGGCTGTGGCTGTTACACAGTTTATCTGGAAAGCTTCCTTTTCCAGTTAAAAAGAAAGGGACATCAGTGATCAGAGCTTTATTTTAACTGAATGTATTTTACACGTCTCCGATGATAAGTCATGGCTACATTCCCTCCTTTCATGCAACAGAGGTTTTTCCAAACACGGGCTTGCTTGCAGTGCCAGAGCACAATTAAGTCACTAACTCCTTATTCATCTCAAAGACAGCAAGCCTTTTCATCCTTCTAGGGAGAATAAAATAATTTCTTTAACGTAGCATCTCCGTTACCTCTTTTTGATGCAGTTTGACAATTAAGACCAACGTGTTTTGAAAATACCTAGCACATCTAAGACGTGTCAGCTGCGCACAGACGTAGCCACGTGCCGTACTTACATGGCCACCCTCTGCAAGTTTTCGACCACACCTCATGCTGTTTCCTTCCAGTTCCTCTTTATTTACTTCCTGAGGCCTACAAAAAAAAAGGGCATCTTTAAGGATACTTAAACAGCTTTGTACGGTACTTTAACGTGGAAGAGCTGAACAGACCCCAGTAAACCGGTCTGAGCACACAGCTGACCCTTCTCTGTGCCCAGGTTAGACTAGATGACCTGCCAGTCCCCCTTCCAACCCGAATCATCCCGTGAACATCCGACTACTCTACAAAACTGCAATATAAGCCTCGGTAGGTAGGACTTTTACCAGAGAACCTTTCCAGGTATGGATATAATAGCCGTTGCAATGACATGCATTCCCCAATCCTCCTAAAAGAACCAAGTCCATTTTAAACACGGTAGTCCCGACTTACTAGGCACAAACATCAACGAGTGCTGCTGCTGAGGAACAGCTGCAGGACTCTGCAAAATAGCAGCGCTATGAAGCGGCACCCAGAGCGACACTCAAAGATTTCTCAAGCGGCTGGAAAAAAGTTTACCCCCAGCGACCACCAAGTGCCACGAGCTCTTGGTTCTGGCATCCTACACCAATATGAACTTGTTTCACCCAACAGTTTCCACTGCCGCTTCGGCACATAGAGAAACCTTGCAGAGCCGGCATGAGTAAAATCAGGCCCAGTTTTCCAGAGGTATGTTACTCACTTAACTTTAGACACGATGACATCGTTAACCAAATAAGCAACCATTGCCAGAAAGTCTTCAAGTTACACTGAGGACAAACGCTTGAAGTGAGTAGCATAAATCGCAATGAAAGGCAACCCCCACCACCACCCCCACGTTAAATTATGAACCCGCACTACCAAACAACACACTTCAAGCTCCACAAGCAAGAAGAAACGCTGCACCTCTTCTCTTCCTACTGTACAAACACCGCAAGAGCTTGTGGCTATGCCTTTTACGAACAAGCTCTGTCTGTGGTCTTTTTGCCCCGTTTCTGTAAAAACCAGTCCTGGACGCTTAAGTATTTTATGATTAAGTTAAGCAAACACGCTAATCATGCTAACCAAACTCATCCAAGAACCTCCCACGTGCTTTCTACACACCTTCTAGCTGAACTGCTTACGTAGCTGACCCAAATTCAGTAATGGTGATAAAAGGTTCATTTCTGTTTAATTAGTGACAACTTTCACAAACATTAGTACATAATGTCAGAGAGACGGTAACATTCCCCCCTCGCAATTCCTCGAGCAGCCTCAGAAGATGCAAAACTTCCAGCTGTAACCGCTTACGCTGGCCTACCACGTGCTTAGCGAACAGTCAAGTTATCCTATTTCCTTCTTAAACACCACCAAAGAGACCATTAGAATAGAAACGACTCCAGTCATGGACTTGAAAGATCTCTCTCGCATCTGCCACAGAACACATGTTTAATTAAAAAAAGCAGCGATCCACTTTAGCACAACAAGTAAACCTTGAGCAGCTACAGTTCAAAGTCACAAACTCCAGTATTACACTAAAAAATTCCCAAATTCTGGAGTGAGGAAAATGTTTAGTCCTTTTAAATGCAAACTACATAAACCAGGAGAGAAACATTTTCTCCTCCTCTCTGAAGTTATCAAAAGAGCAAACCACATCACATGTTTCAAAGCAATGTAATTTCCATGCTGGCAGCCCTAGAATAAGCGGGTGCAATTACGCTCTGCTCCAGGTGGGATATGAAAATAGAGCCTTACTTCAGCTCACTGGGAGTCAGACCTCACATTTCACTCGGCTTGACTGAGTTTGCATCCTTATCTCTAAGGAAAAAACGTGTTAAGATACTGATACAGGCAGTAAGTGCGAGAGGAAGGGCAGCAGATCTGGATCAAAGGATGGTCTTATAAAACCCTAATTCTTTTCTTTCAGCTACCGGTTGGTCCAACATCCAAAATATTTGCTTTAATACAAAGGAACAGTTTCATGTCTTCCCTTCTAAGACATGACTTACGGACCACAGGCATCTCACTGCAGGGTGGCAGTACGGCTTGCCAGTAGAAGACAGAGAAGTGGTCTCAGGATTTCAAACATCATCTCAGAGATTGCGTGCTGTGGACTAGCGACAGAACAATTGAACTGCACACGACTCCAGGGAAGCCCTCCGTGCACGCATGTGCGTGCACCCCCCATCTCCCTCCCACATGACTCCAGAGAACACCCTGTTCAGGGACAATCAGGCCATTATTGACTACAAAACAAACAGCAACCTGGATGCCACCTTGAACCATTAAGCTTGTAAACTACCAAAGTTAGAAGCAAAAACATATTGAGAAGAAACACTACATCTCACCCACTAATAAGTGGGCCATTGCCATCAGCGAAAGACCTTGGCAATAAATGCCACAATAAGAGATTCGGGCGGATGTCTACTGTTCAGTAAACTTTCTCTGCCTCAGATTTTTCACTTCTAGCTGTGTTTAAAAAAAAAATAATCCCATACTAAAGAAAACTAGACAAGCAAGAAAAACATGGAAAAATACTCTGCTCCTTCCAAGAGTCACTGAAAGCATCAGCCCTGGAGTTGAACATGCAAGTTGCTCATTTTAAAAGCTGGTATGACCCCCATCATCTGCACTTCAGTTTTGTATGAGAGCTTGCTTTTTCAGAAGCAGGTGTATCTAACGGCTGACAGTTAAAACACTCTCCCTGCATTACAGTGAGTTACCAAAAGACATCAAAAATAAGCAAATACCAAGGCTTATCTTGAATAAGAACTCGGATGACTATGTTAATACTTGCTTTCATGCTAATTGTGGTTCCCATATGAGCTAGATGGTAATGCGCACTGTACATTCGCCTACTGTTAGATACATCCATGACTGCATTACAAGAAAAGTCTTCCCAAGCAAACAACAGTCCCAGAAACAAGCTATGACCACCCGACATTAATCTTTAGGAGCTGAAATGACGACATTCATAATGACGTACTTTACCTCTTCCGTTTTCTGGAGCACTGCTATTGACAGAGAGAACCGCTTCTTAAAGATCCTCTTAAGGCCAAAGTCAGAGTTTTGGGCATTTTTAACACTCTTACATAACACCAAAAGGAAGCGATTAAGGAAATATTTCCTATATAATACACAATTAAGCCACGGAAGCCACTGCCACGGGGTGTTGGGGCTAAAGCGTAAGCTGTTTCAAGACAGAGCTATGAGTACTTAAGAATAGGTCTATTGGTGGTTGGTCGTTCACTAACGATCCAGTCAAAACCTCCGGGTGGAAAATCCTGAACCACTCGCTGCCACAGAAGTACATCAAGAGAACACTCACTCTTCACTTCAAAAGGCAGGTGGGAGATCTGTAACTCTACCGCTGAACGCTGCCACAGACTGCACGGCCTTTGGTTCAAGTCAGGCTCAATGCAATGTGGCAAAACCAAGCAGAAGGGAACAGTTTGTGGTCACGCGCATACATGTCACATCTGTTAAATCACCATGCCTCGCTGCCCAAGCCACCACTGACGATCCTTGTGAGGCACAGGCTGAAGAAACCCAACTACACGTTATGCGCACAGACGCCAGTCAGGGTGTTCCACTAAGCACAGCTACCTGTACATCTCTGAAAGGGCACAGAAACATAGCAGTCGTCATGGCATTTCCTCAAGGGCGGTGCAGTGCTGTGGTGGTGCAGCCCCCCCACCCCTCTGAGATCCCAGGGTGAGCCCTATTGTGTTGTTATCTTGGTCACAACGACCTGGGCCTCAGGCAATCTCTGACCACACCTGGGCCATCTGCCCCCTGACCTGCGTACCAGAATTGTGGCCAGAATGTAAAATATTGACCAAAGCCAATCATCTCAATCCTATAAATAGTGATCCAAGACGGAGACCTTTTGAGCTCTCCTGCACCGCAGCCGGCCACGTGACCCTGTATCTCCTGTGGGCTGGGACGCCTCTCAGGGTAGGTTTTGCAAGGATGGAGGGATCTTCTGTTGACGTTTTTGCGAGGACTCAAAGGCCTGATTTTGCGAGGTTCACCGGCCGTGCGCTGATGAATATCAGCACATAAATGTGAGTAATTCATGAAACTCACAAAAAGATAATTTTTACTCACAGGTTAACCTCGGGGGGTATGTTTGTGTGCAGTGTGAATATATATATTATCCCTATTCACATAAACCATTGACCAAGCCTGAGACTAAGATTGGACCTAGCCGCACCTAGGCTCCTCACTGAAAGGAGTTTAGAAAGCAAGGGCATCTCTTCTGAACCTTGTGACTCAATGGGAGGGTCCTGCTTATCCCCTGCATCCACGATCCCTCTGTGAACCATTCTAACTTGAGCATAACTGAATTTTCCTTTGTGCACTTCTTCTAGGCAAGTAATGGAGTGACCCTTCCCATTCTCCAATGTTTAACTAAGTCACTATATTGAATTCAAAAAATTCCACCACATTGCTGTTTTCAATTGGCTGATGCTGTTAAGAACCATACAACCTGGAACTCCAAAAGTTAATCTTGTCAGAATGTATATGAGAGGAAATTTTCTAGTTTAAGAAAGAGAGAAAGGAAAGCCTGTAATATACCTACCCAATATCATTGCCTTGTTCTGCTCTGAGCACGGCAAGCCACTGCTGTTTGTAAACAGAGGACAGCCATTCTAAAATTGAAAAACAACAAGAACAAAAAAATAAGCTTGGTGTCGTCTTTGGAGCCGGGAATGGGGGTGTTCATAGGCACTTGAAATATAGAAATAAAATCACATTGCAATAATAAGGTTACACTTATTAACTGGACGGCCTGTGCAAACCCACCACCTGATAACGCGCGTGTGTGATTCAGCTCCAGGCCGCAGGTACAGAAGAGGCAGTTCAGATAAAAATCAACTGCTAACACTGAGTAACTCAGGACTATTTTCATCTTATCAAGCATCCACGGTTGCCAGAAGTGATGCAACTCAACATGTTTTCTCAGTGCGCTAAGTTCTGTTCAGCCAAGGAGCTGGGTAACAAGCTCTTAGGAGAAGATGCCACTCTCTGAATCCCCAACAGAATTCTACACAAGTTAAACAAGAGGAAAACAGAATCAAAAGATAAAGGAAACAGTGCCTTATCACAGGTATGGTAAAAACAAACAGAACAGAAGCTGTCCCCTACTAGCAATAAACATAAGCCATGTCTTCCTCTGAGAACACCAGGAAGATGGTACGGAGAGCTACCGAGGTGATCAGGGGGCTGGAGCATCTCCCTTGTGAGGAAAGGCTGACACACTTGTGCTGGTTCAGCCTGGAGAAGAGAAGACTGAGGGGGGATTTCATAAATACCTATAAGTATTTAAAGGGTGGGTGTCAGGATGATGGGACTAGGCTCTTTTCAATAGTGCCCAACGCCAGGCCAAGGGGCCACGGGCACAAGCTGGAACATGGGAGGTTCCACCTGAACATGAGGACAAACCCCTTCCCTGTGCGGGTGCCAGAGCAGGGGCACAGGCTGCCCAGGGAGGCTGTGGGGTCCCTTCCCTGGAGACATTCACCCCCCGCCTGGACGCGGTCCTGTGCCCCCCCTGCTCTGGGGGTGCCTGCTCAAGCAGGGGTGGGACGGGGTGAGCTCCAGAGGGCTCTTCCAACCCCCACCACTCTGTGATTCTGCGAAGATTCTGTCAGCTGTATTAATTTAACAGCTGCAACCAAGAGATACAGCAGAACAAAACCTAACAGCTGCTAAGGCAGTTATGCAGAAGGGATCAGAAGCAGCCAAAAGCCCAGCACGTAAGTTCTTTTCAGTCAAGCTAATGAACAGCGGCAAGTCCGCAAGGTCTCAGATGAGAACAAACTCTAGGGAGGAATGGACTGGGATGGCAGGAGCGGCGAGAACCACCGTTAGCAGGAAAACAAAACAGGTTGGTTGCTGCTGAGGGTGACAGAAGGGTGAGATCACAGTGCTGAGATTGCCTTCGGAGTCCCAGATTCAAAACATAAAACCAGCCCTTGCCCTACTGACTCCCGAGTTAAGATTCAGGCTGCGATAGGACCAAAATGGGAATTCACCAGAGCGCAACAGAAAGCATTACAATGATTTAAGGAAAAGTGCACAGGTGAGGAACAGAGAATGGATGTGCTAGGAGGAAAAAGAAACAAAAAAACAATCAGGAGACAGAGCATCTTCGCTATTTTTGTATATGAACCTATGTCATACGCCATATTTCAACTGTAGTTCACCTGTTAATCTGTAAAGGTTAAGAGGAAAAATACTGCTCAGGAAGTGTTACACCATTTCTTTCAACTCTTCAACATGGTCGCCTTCTTTATACCTCCCTGAGAACTATTTCATCTAGAATAATCTAAAAGGCTTACACCACAATACAAACTGCCCAGCAATTTCCATGTTTCAAGGCTCTCTTGGGTACGATGCAATCACCTCAGACACTGGATGCTGGCAGCATCAGTTCAAAAGGGCACCACCAATATTTATCCAAGCCTCCTTTTAAAGGACGAGCAAAAGTTCCTGATCTTAACACAGCTTTTGGCTACACACCACCACCAACAGATTACAAGGGCCATCCAGTATTAACCTCTTCACTTACACTTCATTACACCTGTAGAGGTCTCCACATCACGCTGCTCTTCCCTCCCTGCTCTCCCAGTTCCCTTGGAATTCAAGTTTGGGGTTTTTTTCCTTTTTTTTAAATTCATTATCAGTGGTAGAGCACATTCTTTTTCAATAAGTACAGGCAAACCAGCCTCAAAGTTGCAATTAATCTCGTAACAATGTAAGAACATTCTTCCTCTGACGTATGTAGGCAGAAGGCTGCTGGGTTTGAGCACAGACACAAAATCTGTCCGCTGAAGAACACTAAGAAAAGGCTGCCCGTCGCAGTTCTGGTAAGCGATAACAAACAGCAACGTTAAGAGAAGGAAACCAAGCACAGTACTGGCAAATGTCTGGTTTGCAACATCTTATTCACATGCTGACACAGCCACTTGACATGAAAATAATCCATAGTTCTCCTCTGTCATCTTTCAATTAAGGATCTAAAGGGTCACTCACCCACAGTTACCTTATTTTTTAATACAGAATGAAGATGCCTTTGCACTATGATTACCATCCGCACCAATGTTAATCGCCAGATGGATTATACTGACTTTATACATCACTTAAGCATCTAAAATACCACCTATCCACGATCGGATCTGTTCTTCTAGGATTTATGCATAGTATAAACTGTTATCACTTGCTCGAGGTCAAACCCTGCCCCATCTACCGGTCATAACCGACCAAACCATTCACCCAAGCTCCACCTCAGCTCGACGCAGCGGTCTACGACACACTGCCTCCACCTGCTGTTCGAAGGACACTTTCAAATAGACGTTGTGAGCACAGGATAACCAAGTTCCTTCGTATTTGACTTTGCCAGATCTAGTGAGGAAGACAGTCTCTTCTCCGTCTATGAAGGTATTAATCGAAGCCAGAAGCGAGAGCAGGGAAAGCCAGTGCATTTCAGCAGTGGTAACGGTTCACTTTCACTCAAGAGAGGGACAGATTTCTAGGGAGGGAAGGACCCTACTCCCTCCCCACAGCTACCCCCTATCAGAAAGTCCTAATTCAGCTTCTGATAGCGGCATTCTTTGAACATTTCAAAGTGTGAGAAAGAGGTGCTCAGCGTTATTGAGACATTCAGCTACAAAAAGCTGAATTCAGCTACAAAAAACCCCATTATTTCTAGCAGAGACAGGATACGGCAGCACAAGGAAGGCAAACTAAAGTAACGCTCACTACATCACCTTAATGGCAAGGCAAGTGTTTTAAAAGCATCTAACAGTTTGACCAGGCTAGCAGGCTTCAAGAAAAATATCCCGACAAGTCTCCTCTGATATTGGACCATTATTGTGTTGACATCTATGGCAGCATGAAGGAAAAAGCCAATGTGAGATGGAAAAAAAAATTTTAATTTTAGAGGAAGGCAGCGGTGTAACTCAAGGACAGGTTAAAGAGTTATGTATGGCAAGAGCCCAAAGCGACCCCGAAGGCTACAGACAGATGGCAAGAACACAGTTGTCAAGAAGTTGCAAATAAGAGTGATGAACAGATCAATAAAAGCAGTCTTAATTCACATTTGGCAATTACATTGCTAAACGGACATCGCAGGGACACGGACGGATGGATAGTTGTGCTGGGGACAGATATAGAAAAAAGAATCAATGCTGTGTACATGAGAGCTAGGGAAAAAACTGTCAGAGAGTCAAGATGCAAAATTCAATGCTAAGATTCAACTACAATAAGGAAAGACCGAACAGAGTGAAATATGGAGCTAGGACACCAGGAGCCAGATCCAGAGGCAGAGCAGGGGAAGTCCAAACACTGTTACAATGAGCACAACTCACTCTGGGGAGGGGAAAAATAAATAATAATATATAAATAAAAACAAAAAGGAAAAAGGAGGAGGGGCAGGTGTTTCACATGATAAAAGATATGAACGATGGTGGAAAAACACTTTCAAGTGAGAGCCCAACGGGGTTACTCATCTCCAGTTTCACTCATCTCTCAGCAGCCAAGTTTACACAGCTTCCAAGCAAAGAACAAAGCAAAGATGAGAATGCGGCTTCTTATCTTTCAGTGATACTGTAACATTAATAGCAGTGATCTATAACACATTAAATGGCATTTCACTCTACGGGCTTCAAAAAAGCACCAGGACCTAGAAGGAGGATGTATGCAAAATGCAATTAAAAGGACAAGAGCAGAATACGTCATTATCCCATCTCCTCCAAAAACACCCGAAATACCTGTCAGTAAATAATGCTTGTCTTTGAGGAGGGGAGACGAGTTCACAGCACCTTGTGCTTTTGGTTTTCATTTTCAGGTATTACTCCAAATCCCAGCAAAAACTACCCAGCTCTTTGTACAAAGATAATGGCTACAAAACAGTTGAGTCGCAGCAAATTTTGCTCTCTCAGCAGTTTTTTTGCATGCCTGGGACTCAGGGGTCATTTAAACACAGATAACCTACCATGTACTGATTATAAAGTATTTTGATAAACTGACTGATCAACAAACGCTTAACACACCTACGTGTCTGTCTTTTAAGACTTTCATGCATGTAAATTTAATGTTCAACTTCTGCTGAATCTTCAGCCGCAATTCAGACATTGGAGATAAACACGCAAGTGATAAGACCAGCAAATACACCTCGATCTTCCCAATGACTCTATCACAGGCCAGGCTAGGAAAGGCACACAGAACTCGATCAGCTGAGTACTCGCTCACCTGAGGGCATTAGGGAATCTCTCTCAATAATTCTGGCTGACGCCAAGTCACTGATGATATACTGTAATCTCAAGTGTGTGAACACCGACAGGAACGCATTCCCCTGTTCCGATTCCAGGAAGGCAATGTCATCCTCAAAATCTGCAAGACGGAGCACTGGTATTACAAGTTGGTTTTCTAAATATTTTCCAGAGCGTATTTGTATTTGACATTGAGGTTTACTTTATTAAGCACAGAAAGTTTTTATGGAAAAGCAAACCATCTTTTGGAGCTAAACCCAAGAAATTACTTACACTCAAACCCTTTTGGCAGAACTGTTAGACCAAACTTTTCCTCTTTGGAAACACACACGTGCCTTCTAGTGAGAAGGCAACAAAAGCTTATCCTAACTGAACAACAGCAGAAGCAACGAAGCAAAACTAGCGACCATGTCTGCTCACTTGAAACATGTGGACAAAACAGTGAAAAGGCTATCGGTGCTGAGACCCTGATCCCGGGGACTGCTGGCAGAGGCCAGCCTTCCCAGAGAGAAGAGGAGAAAGTTGGGAAGTGGAGGAAGACTATCGTATTTTACTTCTGACCAGCCTCTTCCACAACCCAAGGCCATGCCAATTAATCCTACCTCTCCTGCGCCTGGCAAACCACGCATCAGCTTTGGTTAAGAGTTGTTTCAAAGACCCATTCCAAGTAGGCACTAGCTGGAGGAACATCCACTAGGGAAAATAAACAAACTCTAGTGAGTTAACTGAAGAAGTCTTCAAAACAGTAATACATGCGTTATTAACAGCGCTTTTTCATAATGCATTAATTCCTACAAAGATTCTGATACTCTCTTAGATGCTTCCAGGAAATACCAAAGAGGTTAAAATTCTCATTGTGCTACAAATCAGCTACTACTCTGGAGTTCAACTTCATAAAGCCCCAGCCCAACCCTTCGCCAAGTACCTTTTTGAGAGCGGTGTACACATCCATTTCCACTTGCACTACAAGTAGGTCAGAAGAACTAATCAGCTGTTTCATGAGGTTTATGCTGAAAAAAGACAAGTCATCAAAGAATTCTGCGAGACATACAGACAAAACCAAGAAAGCAAGCTAGGTAACAAGCAACCGTCAATAGCCTAGAAAGTCGTGTTGAGCGAGCTGCACGCTTTGGAAGAAACTGTACTTCACCACTGACAGTTAACTGACGCCTGAATACCTGAGGTCTTTGAAGAGCGCCACACTCTGGTGAGGCATCAGGCTATTCAAGAGCCATTCCAGGCACCTAGATTAAAAGCAAGGAATTAGTACCTTCCTTTTTTTCTTACATATCTCGACATTCAAGCACAGTTGCTCAGGCTCACAAAGCCTGGTTATGTACCGCGTGATTCTGAAATACTGCTTTAACGTGCCCAAGACATGAATGCATAGAAGTATGAAGGGGAGTTCTTTCAAAAACATGAACTTTACCATAACACTTTCCAAAATTTTCTGTAACTCTTAAAGTTGCATTTAGTGTCTCTCAGGGAAGAGTGAAAGCTATATTCCTAGTGCTGTTAATGCCACAAAAAGCCCTGAGAACACACTAATTCTCAGCAGAAGGAAGCAGCTAGCACTAACCTCAGCATTCTGCTCCAAAATGTCTAATTACCCCTCCTAATTAAGATAAACTCAAGCTCAAGTACTGAATATTAAAGCAGCTTTGAGATAAAAGAGTCAATGATGGCAAGTATTGTTTCACTGTCACGCTGAAGACCAAATATATTGTCTTTACTAGTGTACGTTAGTAATTAATTCATTCACAGCACAGGCCGATCAATCGACCAGAATCTACACCAAATTTAAGGTAACTGGTTATAGTAGAAACCTGAAAACTAAACAGAACAAGCAGAGCCCAAGCCAGATACCTTTAAAAAAAAAATTAAAAACCAAACAACAAAAAAACCACCAACCTAACTGGACATTATCTCACCATTCATAAATTCACACTTCTAATTAGCAATGTACAAAGCAGCTCAGAGAAAGTAATTCTTACATTTTCTTCACAGAGTCTAACCCATATGTTGCCGCTGAATTGTAATAACCACACACAGTTTCTGCATTAATGGTTTCCTTCATTGTTTCACCACATTGCTGGATTAAGTCATCCTGCGGGGAAGAAAAAAAACCACAAATATTCAAAGTTTTTATTTCCTAACTGAGGTTTCAAAGATTGTGCAGTTCATACAAGTTTTCATGCCTGAACAATTACCAGAGTCACACGTGCTACAGTGACCTCTGCTACTCTATCCAGAACACACAAACCAATCAATGTTCCTCAGAAAAACAGCTTTTTCTTAAGGATATATCACGTGAAAGAAAAGCTTAATGAATACTGTCAGGGTAGAACAAAGGAGCTGTTAAAACATATTTTAGCCTACTTCTAGATATAATGCTCAAAATGGCGCTTAACATTACAACTGAATCTAAGCCATGCTATTTTGAAATAGAACCACTGTGTTACGTTTGGGGCTTTTTCCCACTTTGTACGAAAAGATTATTTATTACTCCAGGTGAAACAATACGTGTGCGTGACTATGTTACGAACAGTTACCTTTAGCTGAAAAGAAAGCATAAAAATATTGCACATTTATTACTTACAAGCTGCAGCATGCAGGCTGCTGCTAAAAGGGCAACTACTCGACTGGGTTTTATTAATACATCATCTCTGTACAGCGAGCCAAAAGCCACCTGTAGAGCTGAAAAGAGTACAAGTGTCAAACTAAGACAGGACATACGAGCTCGGATAACTAAAAGAATCCTTAAATATAACCAAACCACTGCAACTCACACATTCTCTTCACTCCTGCTTGCTCAGGATAAAAAACTGGTATTTACCACCTCAAGCACACGCACATAAACAGAATACACAAAACATGGCAGTCACCGATGAAATACAGCCCCTTGCACCATTTAAACAAGATATTCATCTTAAAACAGCCACCAAGGCACACCATGGGGCCACGTGCAGGACAGTAAAACTAGGTAAAAAGAAGAGAAATCTCATGCTCCTCCTCTGCAACTCATCACTAGTGTAACATTGAGATACTGCTGCGATGCTACAAATTTCTCTGTAATTCTTCTGAAAAACAAAACTCACAGTTCACTCCACGGTGCTTGGAACCATAGCAAAGCTTTCTGCCAACTCACATCGGTCCCCCGCGAGCCCCCCCCTCGGCAGCTTTTCAAGACCAGACAGATGAAGATGTGATCCACACTCCAACATTCGGATCTCCACAACAGTTGCACATATTGATCCCAAGAGCCCCGATGCCAAAACAACAGTACAAGCAGTTGCTTTCCAGCTGTGCTTCCCAGCTCAGAGGTACAAAAGTTAATTCAACTCTACTGGTGACCCGAGTTAAGCTCAGAACTGAATGAGCACAGAACTCATTCTTTCAAGTTTCTTATTTACTCGTTTGAAAATTATCCTTAAAAAAATTTTTTTTTCCAGTTAATTTTCTGTCAGGTTCAGCTTGAACGCTGAAGGTAGAAGTTATGTTAAAATAAAAGGTTCCCACTTACCTTCTGTATCAATGTTTGGGTCAGGAATCTCCAACTCTATGATGTTCATGCTAGATTCTTTCCAAGCTCCACTGAACATACTGGAAAAGTAGCCTGACTACATGAGGGAAGAGGAGAGAAAAAGAACTCAAGTAAGACACTTAATGCAAATTAAAGCTCTCAAAAGCAGCACACGGAACAAAAGAAAATCATTCATATTTACCTTCATGCAGAACAAAATTTATGAAGGGAACTTTTCATAATGCAAACCACTCTGACCTACTCAAGAAAGGACTAACTGTAGTTGCTCTATTTCTGAAAGGGAAAATGCGTCTAGGACGTTTGGACTACGTGTCTGCAATCAGAGTGAAGAAAGAGCTTTCAAGGGCCACAAAAGCCACACAAACTCTTTTCCTACAAACCACACCACCAATGGGGATATAACCAGTCCAAGAATTAAGTCCTTAATGTTACCGGTGGACAACAAATCCTCCAGGCATCGCGGAATGCCTGTTCAGCTACTGGGGGGCTGGAGGGAAGAAAAGCATGCAAGACATACAAATTAATGTACAAGGTTGTAAGTCTCATACCAAGGCCACATGCACATACACCACTTATGGAAATATACCTTTTCTTATAAAGTGTAAGGCATATAAAACTAGAATTTGATAGGTTTCCGTCCAAATGAAGTGAAATATACTGCTCTACTAGGATTCATGATTTTCCTTCTCAGCAGCAGATGTGCCCATTATGAGGTGCTATCACTCACTGAAGTTTACCTGAGAGATCAAAAAAATAAAGTCTATTTGTACAGCACCGTATGCCCTGACCTCTTAACTCAGCATTTCAACTCAGGGCAGCACATAACATGAAATCCAATTCTGATTTTATTTCATTACATAAATATTTCCATACCTTTGGCATATCCCCTAACTACGATGACATACAATACGCTACTCTAAAACCAGGACCTCAGTCATCTTGCCGATCCTCAGGAGGCTACCTTAGCTTTGCCATGTAGGCCAACTCCTCAGTTTCAGGAGAATTTATCATTTTAGTAACCAGTATCAGAGAAAATGAAACCCTCCATTTCTCAGACCTGCCACTCACAGGTAGAGCAGCACCTTGCTGTCATTTATCAAACTAAATGCAGTAGCTTGAGAGACTAGGGAAACAGAAACATACATCCTGAGAGAGGATGCTCAACAAGGCAGAGGAGTCGTGATTTCATTGACAGCGAGCTATTTTTAACACCCACAAATATTTTACCTTGAGAAACACCACTCCAACGACAGAGCATAAATTGAAATAGAAACCTGACTTAGGAGAACAGTTAACTTCACCACAAAACTTCATCTCACAAGAACATCGCTTGTACAATGACACCTCTACAGACCAAAACTGCAATTTTCAGAGTCTGTTCAAAAGCATCCACAGAAGCTATTTAATATTCAATTTTAGTCGTGCACCCACACTAAGTTTGAAGGGCTAGCTTCACGAACTTGAGACGGAGCAGCAGCACAATCACATCCACGATTAAAAGCATTGTCGCCAACAACAGCCTAAGGACAAACCACCAAAGTGCCCACCCTGTTTATGCTGCACAACGTTAAGTCTGACTGTCCAACCCACTTATACCCTGCCTCAGTTTTACAAAGTTAAAAGCAAGCAGACAATTAAAGCTGTGTCTCCCAGCTGTCCCCCTGGTCAAACACAACCACTGCTCTATCCAGAGGTGGCTGCCTATGATCAACCTTGGGCTATATGCAAGTGACTTTTCTGCCTGCGTTTTAAACGCTTCAAAAGGTTCTGATGCACGCAAAAGGCTTTTTCCTACAAGAAAGCAATGAAACAGGACCTAGACAGGCTGGAGAGCTGTACCCAGGGGAACCTCATGGAATTCAGCAAGAGCAAGCGCAAGGTCCTGCCCCTGGGGAGAAACAACCCCCCGCACCAGCACAGGCTGGGGGGGACCTGCTGGAGAGCGGCTCTGCTGAGAAGACCCTGGGGGTGCTGGGGGGCAGCGAGGTGACCCTGAGCCAGCATCGTGCCCTTGGGGCCACGAAGGCCAACAGTGTCCTGGGCTGCATTCAAAGGAGCATGGCCAGGGCAAGGAGGTTATTGTCCCCCTCTGCTCTGCCCCAGTGAGGCCACATCTGGAGTGCTGCATCCAGATCTGGACCCCTAGTTTAAGAAGGACAGGGAACTGCTTGAGCAAGTCCAGAGGAGAGCTACCAAGGAGCTGGAACATCTCCCTTGTGAGGAAAGGCTGACAGACCTGGGTTTGGTCAGCCTGGAGAAGAGAAGACTGAGGGGGGATCTCATCAATGCTTATAAATATCTAAAGGGTGGGTGTCACAATGATGGGACTAGGCTCTTTTCAGTGGTGCCCAATGACAGGCCAAGGGGCAACAGGCACAAGTTGGAACACGGGAGGTTCCACCTGAACATGAGGACAAACCCCTTCCCTGTGCGGGTGCCAGAGCAGGGGCACAGGCTGCCCAGAGAGGCTGTGGGGTCCCTTCCCTGGAGACATTCACCCCCCGCCTGGACGCGGTCCTGTGCCCCCTGCTCTGGGTGTGCCTGCTCAAGCAGGGGTTTGGATGGGATGACCTCCAGAAGTCCCTTCCAACCCCTATCGTCCTGTGATTCTGTGAAATTTCCCTTGCTGTGGCCAATGCAAGCAATTGCTGTACCTATACTGGAAACATGGCTTTAACACTACAACAACAAAAATCAAGAATTCACTTCTACCATCCCTTCTTACACCAGAGGAGCTGCATTCAACCTGCTGAGCATCTCCCAGTGCCATCTTCACCTCGTAACACATAAAACCATTTTGTGTTTCACTACAGCTAACACAGAAGCGCACACATTTTCAGGTGTAGTACCTGATGTTACTTTCTCTTCTCGCTTCAAATACATTGCTTTCCAGGTTAGACTCCCACGTTAAAGGTAACGGCACAACTGAATGAAACGTTTCAAGACAAAGCCATGGTTTCTCCCCACTTCTGTCACAGGAAAACTAATAAAAGAGAACAGACAGTAAAGATAACAGCACTCTTCACTCCCAAAGCGCAAGACGTCTTACAAAGAATTTCACCCTAACACGAGCCCAAAATAAAACGCTTGTAAGAAACAGCATCTTTTTTGTAGGTACGCACTAGGATTTATTCTTTTCAGAGCTTCTGTGCGAGGAAGCAGCAAGGAAGCCTTCATCCTTGGACAGACAACAAATACAGAGACCCAGCACCAGCAACTTCCCTTCAGTTCCCTACCCCTGAGTCCCAACGAACACTAAAGTTGGACTGGGTCAGCAAGTGCTGTACAGATCCACTCCGGAAGCGCTTTCCTTGCTCTGCAATAATATTAACATCGCAGGAGACTCTCAGCCATTTCTTTAGCAAACAAGAACCTGTCCTCCGGACACCAAAAGACAGTTTTCAGGACTGTTTTCACAAAGGATGGGCCAAGGTTAAGATGATGAGATTAAAACAAAATTAAGTTGCAAGGGACAGAAACAAAGAAACTTTTCAAACACGAAGCTACAGCTACGCTTCCTAACATTACTATCAAAGGCACAAGGCATGTTGTGTAACTGCTTGCATCCACAGCGAGAGTGATAAGTCAGAAATGTAAGGGGAAGAAAAGGAAAGAAAAAAGTCTTGAGTCACACTTACCATTTACCAGACATTCTTTCATCACAAATACAGTTTCTCTTGCGAGGAAGAAAGGAGCCACTTAACCTGGCACAAATAGATCTTATGCAAGTTCCACTCCTCTCCCAGAGCACAAATTTTGACATCGCTGTTCTCCCCATTTACAAACAGAGTCTGATAAATATACTTAGAAGTGCTTTTCAGCTGTTTCCTATGCAAAAAGACAGAGACACACTCCTTCAAATTTGTCTGTTACAGAGGCAGCACCAGGTACCGGAAAGGGCTTTTTTCCTCCCCGTGAGGGACCAGCCTCCCCCCCCGCCGTTGCTCACCTCCCCTCTCTTGTTCACTGCAGCAGCTGCTGCTGGGACCTTTCCGAAGCAGACAAGAAACTCCCCCCTGGCCCCGGCCCCCCACCAACCTCACAGCGGCAGCCCTTCCCCTCCGCCCCTCCCTTTCCCGCACAAGACCCCAAAGACCGGGCTAGGCCCTCGAGCGCCCCGGGCCCTTCCCGCACAGCCCCTCACTCGCCCCCGGCCTCGCCGGGCCCCTCCGCCCCTCACGGCCCCTCCTGCCCGCCGCGCCACCTCAGGGCCAGCGCGACCGCCGCCAGCCCCGCAGCCCCTTCCCGCCACCCGCCCCTGACAGAGCCGCGTCCGCGGCCCGGAGCCCCCTCGGAGGCGGCCACCGCCGCGCTTCCCCTTGACGGCCCGGCCGCCGCCGCCCCCTCAGGAGGCCGCCCGGAGCGGTCCGATCGTCCCAATGACTCCAGCGCAGGCCAGGCCGGGAAGGGCGCACAAGAACCCGATCGGCTGAGTACTCGTTCACCTCAGGGCATTAGGGGATCGTGAGTTTGTGCTTAAAACAGACAAGTCATCAAAGAATTCTGCGAGACATACAGACAAAACCAAGAAAGCAAGCTAGGTAACAAGCAACCGTCGATAGCCTAGAAAGTCGTGTTGAGTGAGCGGCACGCTTTGGAAGAAACTGTACTTCACCACTGACAGTTAACTGACGCCTGAATACCTGAGGTCTTTGAAGAGCGCCACACTCTGGTGAGGCATCAGGCTATTCAAGAGCCATTCCAGGCACCTAGATTAAAAGCAAGGAATTAGTACCTTCCTTTTTTTCTTACATATCTCGACATTCAAGCACAGTTGCTCAGGCTCACAAAGCCTGGTTATGTACCGCGTGATTCTGAAATACTGCTTTAACGTGCCCAAGACATGAATGCATAGAAGTATGAAGGGGAGTTCTTTCAAAAACATGAACTTTACCATAACACTTTCCAAAATTTTCTGTAACTCTTAAAGTTGCATTTAGTGTCTCTCAGGGAAGAGTGAAAGCTATATTCCTAGTGCTGTTAATGCCACAAAAAGCCCTGAGAACACACTAATTCTCAGCAGAAGGAAGCAGCTAGCACTAACCTCAGCATTCTGCTCCAAAATGTCTAATTACCCCTCCTAATTAAGATAAACTCAAGCTCAAGTACTGAATATTAAAGCAGCTTTGAGATAAAAGAGTCAATGATGGCAAGTATTGTTTCACTGTCACGCTGAAGACCAAATATATTGTCTTTACTAGTGTACGTTAGTAATTAATTCATTCACAGCACAGGCTGATCAATCGACCAGAATCTACACCAAATTTAAGGTAACTGGTTATAGTAGAAACCCAAAAACTAAACAGAACAAGCAGAGCCCAAGCCACATACATTTAGAAAAAAAAAAAGAACAAAACCAAAAACCAAACCAAAGAAACCACAAACAGAAAACCACCAACCTAACCTGGGCATTATCTCACCGCTTATAAATCCACACTTTTAATTAGAAAGGAATTCTTACCGTTTCTTCCCAGAGCATAACCCGTATGTCCCCTGCTGAATTGTAATAACCACACACAGTTTCCTCATTGTTTCATCACATTACTGGATTAAGCCATCCTGTGGGGAGTTAAAAACCCACAAATAACTCAAGTAAGACACTTAATTCAAATTAAAACTCTCAAAAGCAGCACACGGAACAAGAAAAATCATTCATATTTACCTTCATGCGGAACAAAATTTATGAAGGGAACTTTTCATAAGCAAAACCACTCTGACCTACGCAAGAAACATCTAATGGTAGTTGCTTGTTTTTGTAGGTACGCACTAGGATTTATTCCTTTCAGAGCTTCTGTGCGAGGAAGCAGCAAGGAAGCCTTCGTCCTTGGATGCACAACAAATACAGAGACCCAGCACCAGCAACTTCCCTTCAGGTTCCTACCCCTGAGTCCCAACGAACACTAAAGTTGGACTGGGTCAGCAAGTGCTGTACAGATCCACTCCGGAAGCGCTTTCCTTGCTCTGCAATAACATCGTAGGAGACTCTCAGCCATTTCTTTAGCAAAGAGGAACATGTTCTCTGGACACCAGGGTTAAGACCAGGAGGCTAAAAAAAATTAAGTCGCAAGAGACAGAAGCAAGGAAACTTTTCAAACACAAAGACACAGCTACGCTTACGTCCTACAAATCTCTTGGCATCACTATTCTCCCCGTTCACAGATTTCGATACGTATACTTAGAAGTGCTTCTCAGGCTTTTCCTATACCAAGAGGCAAAGAGAGACACACTCCTGTGGGCCACAGCACCTCGTCTCTGCCATCCCGTCCTCCAGACGCTGTTCTCCTGCTCCCACCTGCGCCCCAGGGGCCGCAGCTCCGGCAGAGAACCACCTGCTGCTGCCTGGGCTCCTCCCCAGGGGGACAGCGTCGGTGGCTGGATCCAATGGATCTCAGCATCCATGTCACACAATCACTGACTCCTTGAGGCTGGCCGGGAGGTCGCCGGAGGGTAAAGTTAGATGGTCCCACCCCGCTGCTCAGGGAGGGCACCTTGCAGCCGCTTGGTCGTGCCCATGTGCAAAGGGCTGTGGAACATCCCCAAGGCTGAAGACTCCACAAACTCCCTGGGCCACCTGTGCCAGTGCTCGGCACCGAGCAGCCTTTGCACTTCCCGTTCCTGAACTGCATGAGGTCCCTGTCAGCCCAGCTCTGCAGCCTGCCCAGGTGCCCCAGGATGGCAGCAGGACCCCCTGGCCGAATCGCCAGCTCCTCTCGGGCTGGTGACACCTGCCAACTTGCTGACGAGGCGCTCTGCCCCATCACCCAGAGCTAACGTTAGGTGAGGAAGGGGCGAAGCAGGACCAGAGCCACTACTGACCCCCGGGAGACACCGCTACGTCCTGGCCTTGCGCTGGGCTTGCTGCCACCGAGCGGCACCCTCTGGGCCCGGCCGTTCAGCCCCTTTCAGTCCCGCCCGCTGTCGGCTCATCCAGCCCACTTCCATTCGAGTGGCTCCAATGCCGTGTTTAGAAAGAAGAGACTGCAAGATGGGCGCACGCAAGCACACAGCTTTCAAAATCCCACGCCACAAACCTCCCACGCTGGCTATTTCCGCCAATTGCCCCAAAGCCTCCAGAGAAGAAAACACCCCGTAAGCTCACGCCTGCAAGGCCAACGACTGTTTTTAATTCCGGATTTGGCTTTGCTGCCCGTTGCCTCCCAGCGAGCGCTGTTTTTTGCAAGGTGATCCCAAAAGCTGAACGCAGGCTAGAGCTCTTCCTCGAGGGACCTGTGGGCAGGCGTGCCAGCCGGCAGAGCCGTCCAGCTCTCTGGAAGCTCTCTTTGAGTCCTTCCTGGCCAGAGGCAGATCTGGGAGGAGAGACAGGGTGGGCTGCCGGCACCCTTTGTGCAGCTTGGTCCCTGCTGGGGGCGGTCTCGCTGCTTCCTGGATTATTCTTCCTCCTCTTCGGCATTGCGGGAGTCAGATACTGCTCTCCTCCCGCATCCAGGGTCACAATCTGCCCCCGCCACCGCTGCAGCGCCCCGAGTGCCTGTCCCACCTGCATCTCTGGACTGCTGAGACCCTCCTCCTCCTGCCCCTCTCCCTCTCCCTGCCCCTGCTAAGGGCTCCTAGTCCATGGTGACCACAAACAGGCTGTGGGGATCATAGCCGTGCCGTGGGGATCTGCTCCCCACTCCGCGCTCCGCTGAGTTTGCTCCCAAGCAGCCCTGGCTGCGGGAGCCCCCTTGGAGCCGGCGTTGGAGGGCCTCGGGAGCTGCATCGCCTCTTGGGGCTCGGGCACAACGCGGAGGACTTGTTCTCTCCCTCTTCCTCTTGCGTGCTGAGCGGCAGCGCCCCTTGTGCTCCACAGGGGGGCTGTGGATATCATTGCCCCGCTGACAGCATCTTCTCTGCTCCCTCTGCTTTGGCAGGCTCTGCTCCTGAGCAGCGCTGGCTGCGCGAGCTGACTGGCAGCTGCTCTTGAAGGGCCCTGGAGCTGCGCCGTGCCTGGGAGCGCAGTCAACACTCGCAGGGCTAGTTCTCTTCCTCCTCCCTGCTGAGTGCTCGTAGTCCGTGGGGTCCACGACCCAGCTGCGGAGATCCCTGCCCCACTGCGGCGATCTGCTCCGGGGCCTCTCCCTGCCACCCTTCCTCTGGGAAGAAGGGCTCGCTCCATGCTCCTCCTCCTCGCTGCCCTCCTGCATGGTGTGCAGCAGACGGCCCGAGGGCGGAGAGCAGACCAGGCAGTCAGCTTTCCTTCTGGACACCAGCCTTGTCAAGCTGCAGAAGAAGCGATGCCAGCAGAAGCCCACGCAGGAGGCAATGCTGAGCCTGCCTGGCCAGATGGGGCCCAGCCAGCCTGCAGATGCCTCCCGTGCACCTGCCCAGGTGGGCTGGCTGCTGCTGGCTCTTGCGGAGGAGCCGCTGTCCCCTGGAGAGTCCTCCATGCCCGCTGCCACGTCCTGCAAGGAGAGCTGGGATAGGGTCCTGCCCTTCCCTCCTCAAGGGAGCAGAGCCGCGGGAAGCCCCAGACGGTGCCTGAGGGGACAGTTAAGGGCCTTCCAGAGCCTCTCCTGGAGGGCTGCAGAGGCGGAAGGGCCAAAGGCGCACCAATGGGACGGATCTAGGGGGGGTGCTTTGAGAGGGAGCAGCGTCGCAACTGTCAACAGCGGTGCCGCGTGCCAGGGAAAAGAGAGCGATGCCAAGATGCCAGAAAGAAGCCCGCTGCCCACGTGCTGCCCTCAGCCACCTCCCCGGGGTTACCTTGGTCTGTCGAGGCTCACCCTCTGCTCCCACAGAACCCACTTGCTTCCTGCTGGACCCCCACAGGCTGAGGAAGGAAGGGGCATACGATGGTGCTGGTGAGGAAGCAGCCATTTCGCCAGCTTTCCGATCAGAGCACCTGGAGAATAAAAACAAAGAGAGGCATCTCTCTTTAGGGCTCTTCTTGCAGCCTCCTCTCGGCTTCAGTCCTTTTGTGGGAGCAGTTTCTACGACAGAGGGAAGATGCGACCAGGGCCGCAAATGGCATTCTGGCAAGTTCAGCTGGGGTCTTCCCCAACCCCCTGTCGGAGCAAGGCCTCGTCTTTATAACCCCTATGGCCTCCATTTCATAGAATCGTAGAATCATCAGGCAGTTTGGACTGGAAGGGACCTGACAGATCACCTCGTTCCACCTCCCCTGCCCTGGCCACAGACACCTTCCACCAGACCACGTTGCTCAAAGCCCCGTCCAGCCTGGCCTCCAACACCTCCCGGGAGAGGGCACCTACAGCTTCCCTGGGCAACCTGTGCCAGGGCCTCGCCACCCTCACCGTCAAGGATTTCTTCCTAACAGAGAGCTAACCAAAACCTACCCTCCCTCGCTTTCAAACCGGTGCCCCTCTTCCTACCACCACACTCCCTGATAAAGAGTCCCTCCCCACCTCGCCTGTAGGCCCCCTTTAAGTACTCTTCCCTACGTCAGCCAGCTTCACAGAGCAGGCAAGCAGCACTTTGCACCAGGGCAGCAGCCTAAAGCCCGCTAGGGAAAGATAACCACTGACGTGGGGTAGCTCAGCTCTGACAGCGCTGAATGGGGCGGCCTGTACTCGCTCTCCTGTGAGAGAAACGCTCAGGGGGATGAGAAGAAAATCAGCACAAACCAGGAGAGGAAACCGATTCTAAACAGGTTTTAGTACCGCTTATTATTTATTACCTGATGTAAAACAGCAGATACGCTTGCTGCCTGAGCACGGTGTCGATGCCACAACGATCCACAGACTCATCGTCCATCTTATACCACGCTCCGCTGCTGGCCTGCAAAGAAAGGCGTCGGTATCTGGAGATGAACGGCACGGTGCCTCCACCAACCCAGGCAGAGAACTGCAGAACCAAGAGAAAGCCAAAACCAACCCAGCCCAGCCCCTAAGGAGACCTTCTCGCCAAGACCCTCGGCTGCCAGTAACACTGCCGTGAAAGCGTGTCTTCGGCAGGGTAGATTTTGCCCTGCCTTGCTAGGCAGGACGTCCCTCTTTACCTTTGTGTAGCAGAAATAGTGTCCGTGATAACAGCTGTGACCGCGGTGCACCACGACAGCATATAAGGAGTAGAGGAGGGGCTCCCCAGCTGCGTGAGACGTGTACGGGCGAAGGTCCAAGTACTCGGGGTACTCCACAACCTACGGAGAGAGCAAGAGGGCTCAGAAGCGATCCTGAAATACTACGTGAACTAGCCTTCCAAGACTAAGGGCTAGAGGCGTAGAAAGACATCTCTGGGGCTGACGGCAACTCGGCGCTCCCTAAAGCTACGGGGCGTGGTTTGGGTGGCAGGAAACTGTTCTCGGCCAAAGCAGCTCTGCCGGAGCAGGGCACGCGCTTCTCCTCCCGCGGGAACTCTCCTCTCCTGGCAAGGGACCGCAAAGACCTCAACGCCAACAGCCGGCGAAAGGCCCCGCTGCTTTGGGAAACCCCCTGCGCCAGGAAGAGGAGGTTGCGCTCCAGCTGCGTACACACCTTGCTGATCTTCCCGCCGGTGAAATCGTCAAACCTTTTCAGGCACACCGTGAGAACCATGGGCGCGCGATGGATTGTAAACCTCTTGGAGGCGGCGACCATCCTCTCACACCTTGGAAGCAAGCACAGAGGCGAGGGCTGAAACGCACCCTGCGACGCAGCCTTTCTTCCCCCCGGAAGGCCAGACAACCCTTCCCGTCTCACACATCCTTGCGCTATTTTAAAACTATTCAGCACTGTAAGGCCACGCTAAAGCCAGCCGCGTCGTCTCCTTGTGCGTTCAGCCTACACGAAACGACGGCTTATGCTCGGCGACACGCAGCACCTTCACGCAGGATCTAGTACGATTAGGACGTTAGCGTTCATCTTACTGGCTACACCGATAGCAGTTTTCGCCCTCCAGCCGCTCAGGTCGGACAAAGCCCTCCAGAGCACCGGTGACAGAAGAGGCTGCCTGGAGGAGTGAGAAAGGAGAGCACTGAGCTGCGGGAAACACCCTCACCCAAACACCTCCTAGGAGTTTACGCAAAAACCTAGCTAGACGACGCTGAGGAGACCCGCCCTCAGCCTGCAAGCAGCGTCCGGAAGGAGACGGGACGAGCCTTTGGGGCTGAACATCGCCCTCCTTCCCAAGGGATTCCCAAGGCTACCGAGAGCCACCTCTCTGTGGCGCTGCACAGTTCAGCTACCGAGGGTGTGCAGGGTCACCACCAAGGAAAACAATACCACCCGCCAGGCCAGGAGCCAGACGGCTGCTGAGGGAGGGCAAAGGGAAGAAGGCTGAGAGGACGTCCAGGGTGCAGAGAGGACAATTCCCACTCGCCCGGCTTCAAGCCAGCACCCACAGGCAGACCGCTGCCACGGCCTCCCCAGAGGGACTCGGGCCATTCCGCTTCCCGCCCACCACCAAGCTCTCTTCGGGTCACAGGAGGCGTTTTTAAGCCAACCGCGTTGATTCTGGAAAGCTACAGGGGCCTTGGGATGCCCCGAAGCACAAGCCACAAGCCCTCTTACTTTCACGTCCAAAGGAACGTCCAGGAAGGCCTCGTAGGAACTGGAAACTGCCTTGCAGCTCAAGCACGTGACTGGAAGGCAAACCGAAACGCTCAGCGATAGGGGAGGTCGACCGTGCCCGTTCATGCTCCTCCTACCTACTGCGCCAGTCAGACGTACAGCTGTTTATCACAGGCAGCAGGCAGAAGGGCACAGCCAGTCCCAAGGGGAACAACAGGTGGGGAGCAGTACCTCTGGATCTCAGACAGCCCCCAAAGATTTGATGGACGACGGTAGTCGATTGGGAAGAGATGTCCAAGCTGGAAAGAAACGGTAAGGGGCAGAGAGTCACCTCCTCCAGGAGTTTTACTTGGCCTGAAAACCCTGGGCGTAGGTTCTCCTTGATGGGAGCACCTCAAGGAGTCCAAAGGGCTCGGGAGCATTGGAAAGGCAATTTGCTTGTGCTTACTCGCTGCTTCCGCTCAGGCAAGCGCTCTGCATGGCATCGACAGCAAGGCGGAGGAACTCGTGGGCGTCTTCCTGCACGCCCAGCTGGAAATGTTCTCCTATGCCTAAGAAAGAGGAAGTTAGTCCTCCTCTCCTCCGCGAACAGACGGAGACATGGCAAAGCACCTGAAACGACTTACATGTCAGAACGCTGACGACACCCCAGGGCTCGATGGCACTGCCTGAGGAACGCAAGACGCTGTTCACGTGCGCTTCCATCCTGCACATCACGCAGACGCCTTGCTGACGACCTGAAGAGGGAGGTGGGAGGGAAGCAAGCTTCTCCGCTTAGCAAAATAGCCATAGCAACGGGAAACCTCACGCAGACCTTGGAGTCCCAGGAGCGGCCTCCACCCCTCCCAAGGCCCCCACGTCCCAACAAGCCCAGGACATTCGAGTGCGCAGAAGACACTCTTCAGAAGGACGCTGCTTCGCTGACAGAGCCTGTCTGTGCCACAGGCAAAGAGGGTTTAACTTGCAGGAGCTGGGACCAAGACGCGGGGCTACAAAGAGGCGCCTTTCTGAAGGGGAAAGAGACACCTGGACAGGACAAGCGGCTTCTGGGCTTGAGTGTTCAAAGACGACCAACTCGGCGGGTTGAGAAAGGAGGGCGGCTTTGCTCCTAAGCTGAATTCCAGGTGCTGGGAACCCTTGGCAAGTGCCCAACGAACGAGGAGCTGTTCATCAAAGTACTCACACGACTGGCTGTGCTCCCGAGAGAGCAGGTAGTTGGCCAGAGGGGGCGTGTAGGTCAGGCACTGCAGGATGGAGTTGAGGAAGCACGTATTGCCCAGGTTGTGGAGTCCCGCTCCAGCTCCCTGTCGGCGCTGCCAGGCCAGGCAAATCTTCTCCGGGGGAAAGAGGACCCTTTGTGGAGGAGCCATTCCCTCGACAAGGACTGCAGGGAAACGACATTGGGGAAGAGGTGAGAAGGCAGCCCTGCTGCTGTCAGACCTTTCTGCCGGCAAGGACACCTTTCAGTGTCTTGTGCCTAGCGGCAGAGGAGTGACACAAGGTGCTTTCCTGTCTCTAATGGAGAACACCTGGGTAAGCCTGGCTGCTAGCAGGAAAGCGCCCCAGGATTCGCCCTAGGCTCTCAGCGCACCAGCAGGCAGGGATGGAGCCCCAGCCGCGCCCGTTGCCTTTGGCGTTGGCAAAGGCCGAGCCTGCTGGCGAAGCCGCTACTCACAGGAGTCGTTCCCCGTTGCGGCCATCGCTCCTCTCGGGAACAGAGGGGAAGGCTCCGGATGGCAAAGGATGTCGGGAGGCGCTCCAGAGAGAGAGCAGCGCCGAGCCTGCCGCCTGATTGCAAAGAAATAACCGCAGATCACCAAAAGGGTTTAAAAAAGCGCCACACGAAACCCACAGAACGGTATCTGCCCTCAAATCTCTTTCGGTGGTGCTCGGAACTGCGGCAGAGCTGCAGGCTGACGCCTTTCCCAGCGCTGTCCCAGGGCCCCAGTCCACAGCACCGTCAAAGGCCCTTGGGAAAGGCTCCAATGCACGGCACCTTCTCTGAAGAGGACCTGCTGCTGGCCTGTGGCCAGCGTTAGCAACACAGCCCGCCGCCTCTCTAGCCCACGCTTTCCCACCTTGCGTGCAGGAGCGACCGGCTTTGGGCTGCTACTTGAGCAGCTCCCGCTGCCGTGCTCCTCCTCTGCCAGCCTTCCTACCGCAGCACTCAGGGTGGGCTTCTCGTCCTTCTAGGCTGAGCCCAACGCCTCACGCTGCACTGCCACCCCCCCACCCCCTACTTGCCCCTCCTAGGATACGGCAAAGAAAGAACAACTGCCAAACAGCAGCGCTACCCATAGCCCACGTGTGGCCAGCCTACAAAGGTGCGATGGCTCAGCCTAGGGCTGGCAAGGTACAGACCAGCCTCTGCTTTCATCCCACAGCGACCTACTCTGCCATCTGCCCTGCAAGTCACGTCACGGTTACCTTTGAGAGAGGAGGGAAGCTGGGCAGAAGTGGGCAGGAAACGAGGAATGCTTGGAAAAAAGGAGCCGCGCGAGCAGCAAAGGCAGGAGCCGAGTTGTCCCGAAGGCCAGCTCAGCCCAACTGGCCTTCGCTGGCCCGCTCCTCAGGATCACAGGCCCTGGCCGGGTGAGCTCACAAGCGCCGGGCGGGTGCCGCATCACCGCCCCTTTGTGACACGGGGACGCACGGGGACGCGCTGCGGCCAGCAGCCGCCACAGCCCGGGCACCTCCTGTAGCCAGCAGCTGGCAGCCCCCGGGCTTCCCCACGCGCTGCTGCCCAAGCGCCGTCTGTCCGCCGGCAGAGCTCCCACCTCTTCGCCGAGCCACACAGCCAGACGGACGAAGCGCTGGCCAGGCCTGGAAGCGCTCCTGCTCGCACCTTTGCCTGCCACCTGCGCTCGCTGAGGCTTTCCTTTCTGCTCTGCCCAGCTACAGGACTGTGTCCGTGACACTGGTGTAGCAAAGCACCCGGGCTCTCGCAGGTTCTTTTCCAAGGAGTTTGATCTGCCCCCCACCAGCTACAGCCACAGCCTGACTCTGAACGAGAGCTACCAAAGAAACGCCCTCAGCAACTGCGCTGCATTGACCTTGGCTGCCTCTCTCACCCTCCAGCTCCCCAAAACATTGGTGGGCAGCGCCTTAGCACCTGGATTCACCCCTTGACCTGCTCGGAGCCCGGGGAGCATTGCTTCCAGCGCACGCTGGGGCCCTGCCACAGCAGCACTAGCAGGCTCCAGAGCCCTTTCCCTGGCACCAGCCAGCAGCCAAGCGCCGCATTCAATGCTCACGCCACAAGCTCACCGAGCAGGACAAAGGCAGCTTTGCTTCCAAGCCTCCTCTAGCACCGCTCCTCCAGCTGGCAGCCATCCCACACTCCTAGGTGCAGAGTGACCTCACTGCTGAGCTCAGGGCAGGGTCAGGGCTCCGGAGCTGGCAGCGCCCAGTGCCACCCAGGAAAGCAGGGCACCCTGGCAGCTGGAGGCTGAGCAGGGTGTGCCCGCTCCTCACTCACACGCTTCAGCCACAGCTCGTGTGCTGGGGCAGCACGGCATTCGCTACCCTTCACAAAGAGCCACGGCAGGCGGGCTGGCTTGGCTGAACGTGGCTGAAGAGCGCCTGTGCCCCGAGGGGCGCCTTTTGCCGAAGGCATCTTGGGCATAAGATGGCCGGGCCAGAGTTCTTTCTTCTTTGACTTTCTATAGCATTCTTCCCCTGAAGGTGCCGGGGCGGGGTCGGGCGGGGCAGAAGAAAGGAAGAAACACCATTCCTTGCTGTCAGGACTAAAGGCTCCAAGGAAGCTGAGCAGAAGCAGGTGCCGGAGCTCGGCCTCGGGATGGCAGCAGGACCCCCTGGCCGAATCGCCAGCTCCTCTCGGGCTGGTGACACCTGCCAACTTGCTGAGGAGGCGCTCTGCCCCATCACCCAGAGCTAACGTTAGGTGAGGAAGGGGCGAAGCAGGACCAGAGCCACTACTGACCCCCGGGAGACACCGCTACGTCCTGGCCTTGCGCTAGGCTTGCTGCCACCGAGCGGCACCCTCTGGGCCCGGCCGTTCAGCCCCTTTCAGTCCCGCTCGCTGTCGGCTCATCCAGCCCACTTCCATTCGAGTGGCTCCAACGCCGTGTTTAGAAAGAAGAGACTGCAAGATGGGCGCACGCAAGCACACAGCTTTCAAAATCCCACTCCACAAACCTCCCACGCTGGCTATTTCCGCCAATTGCCCCAAAGCCTCCAGAGAAGAAAACACCCCGTAAGCTCACGCCTGCAAGGCCAACGACTGTTTTTAATTCCGGATTTGGCTTTGCTGCCCGTTGCCTCCCAGCGAGCGCTGTTTTTTGCAAGGCGATCCCAAAAGCTGAACGCAGGCTAGAGCTCTTCCTCGAGGGACCTGTGGGCAGGCGTGCCAGCCGGCAGAGCCGTCCAGCTCTCTGGAAGCTCTCTTTGAGTCCTTCCTGGCCAGAGGCAGATCTGGGAGGAGAGACAGGGTGGGCTGCCGGCACCCTTTGTGCAGCTTGGTCCCTGCTGGGGGCGGTCTCGCTGCTTCCTGGATTATTCTTCCTCCTCTTCGGCATTGCGGGAGTCAGATGCTGCACTCCTCCCGCATCCAGGGTCACAATCTGCCCCCGCCACCGCTGCAGCGCCCCGAGTGCCTGTCCCACCTGCATCTCTGGACTGCTGAGACCCTCCTCCTCCTGCCCCTCTCCCTCTCCCTGCCCCTGCTAAGGGCTCCTAGTCCATGGTGACCACAAACAGGCTGTGGGGATCATAGCCGTGCCGTGGGGATCTGCTCCCCACTCCGCGCTCCGCTGAGTTTGCTCCCAAGCAGCCCTGGCTGCGGGAGCCCCCTTGGAGCCGGCGTTGGAGGGCCTCGGGAGCTGCATCGCCTCTTGGGGCTCGGGCACAACGCGGAGGACTTGTTCTCTCCCTCTTCCTCTTGCGTGCTGAGCGGCGGCGCCCCGTGTGCTCCACAGGGGGGCTGTGGATATCATTGCCCCGCTGACAGCATCTTCTCTGCTCCCTCTGCTTCGGCAGGCTTTGCTCCTGAGCAGCGCTGGCTGCGCGAGCTGACTGGCAGCTGCTCTTGAAGGGCCCTGGAGCTGCGCCGTGCCTGGGAGCGCAGTCAACACTCGCAGGGCTAGTTCTCTTCCTCCTCCCTGCTGAGTGCTCGTAGTCCGTGGGGTCCACGACCCAGCTGCGGAGATCCCTGCCCCACTGCGGCGATCTGCTCCGGGGCCTCTCCCTGCCACCCTTCCTCTGGGAAGAAGGGCTCGCTCCACGCTCCTCCTCCTCGCTGCCCTCCTGCATGGTGTGCAGCAGACGGCCCGAGGGCGGAGAGCAGACCAGGCAGTCAGCTTTCCTTCTGGACACCAGCCTTGTCAAGCTGCAGAAGAAGCGATGCCAGCAGAAGCCCACGCAGGAGGCAATGCTGAGCCTGCCTGGCCAGATGGGGCCCAGCCAGCCTGCAGATGCCTCCTGTGCACCTGCCCAGGTGGGCTGGCTGGTGCTGGCTCTTGCGGAGGAGCCGCTGTCCCCTGGAGAGTCCTCCATGCCCGCTGCCACGTCCTGCAAGGAGAGATGGGATAGGGTCCTGCCCTTCCCTCCTCAAGGGAGCAGAGCCGCGGGAAGCCCCAGAAGGTGCCTGAGGGGACAGCTAAGGGCCTTCCAGAGCCTCTCCTGGAGGGCTGCAGAGGCGGAAGGGCCAAAGGCGCACCAATGGGACGGATCTAGGGGGGGTGCTTTGAGAGGGAGCAGCGTCGCAACTGTCAACAGCGGTGCCGCGTGCCAGGGAAAAGAGAGCGATGCCAAGATGCCAGAAAGAAGCCCACTGCCCACGTGCTGCCCTCAGCCACCTCCCCGGGGTTACCTTGGTCTGTCGAGGCTCACCCTCTGCTCCCACAGAACCCACTTGCTTCCTGCTGGACCCCCACAGGCTGAGGAAGGAAGGGGCATACGATGGTGCCGGTGAGGAAGCAGCCATTTCGCCAGGTTTCCGATCAGAGCACCTGGAGAATAAAAACAAAGAGAGGCATCTCTCTTTAGGGCTCTTCTTGCAGCCTCCTCTCGGCTTCAGTCCTTTTGTGGGAGCGGTTTCTACGACAGAGGGAAGATGCGACCAGGGCCGCAAATGGCATTCTGGCAAGTTCAGCTGGGGTCTTCCCCAATCCCCCTGTCGGAGCAAGGCCTCGTCTTTATAACCCCTATGGCCTCCATTTCATAGAATCTTAGAATCATCAGGCAGTTTGGACTGGAAGGGACCTGACAGATCACCTCGTTCCACCTCCCCTGCCCTGGCCACAGACACCTTCCACCAGACCACGTTGCTCAAAGCCCCGTCCAGCCTGGCCTCCAACACCTCCCGGGAGAGGGCACCTACAACTTCCCTGGGCAACCTGTGCCAGGGCCTCGCCACCCTCACCCTCAAGGATTTCTTCCTAACAGAGAGCTAACCAAAACCTACCCTCCCTCGCTTTCAAACCGGTGCCCCTCTTCCTACCACCACACTCCCTGATAAAGAGTCCCTCCCCACCTCGCCTGTAGGCCCCCTTTAAGTACTCTTCCCTACGTCAGCCAGCTTCACAGAGCAGGCAAGCAGCACTTTGCACCAGGGCAGCAGCCTAAAGCCCGCTAGGGAAAGATAACCACTGACGTGGGGTAGCTCAGCTCTGACAGCGCTGAATGGGGCGGCCTGTACTCGCTCTCCTGTCAGAGAAACGCTCGGGGGGATGAGAAGAAAATCAGCACAAACCAGGAGAGGAAACCGATTCTAAACAGGTTTTAGTACCGCTTGTTATTTATTACCTGATGTAAAACAGCAGATACGCTTGCTGCCTGAGCACGGTGTCGATGCCACAACGATCCACAGACTCATCGTCCATCTTATACCACGCTCCGCTGCTGGCCTGCAAAGAAAGGCGTCGATGTCTGGAGATGAACGGCACGGTGCCTCCACCAACCCAGGCAGAGAACTGCAGAACCAAGAGAAAGCCAAAACCAACCCAGCCCAGCCCCTAAGGAGACCTTCTCGCCAAGACCCTCGGCTGCCAGTAACACTGCCGTGAAAGCGTGTCTTCGGCAGGGTAGATTTTGCCCTGCCTTGCTAGGCAGGACGTCCCTCTTTACCTTTGTGTAGCAGAAATAGTGTCCGTGATAACAGCTGGGACCGCGGTGCACCACGACAGCATATAAGGAGTAGAGGAGGGGCTCCCCAGCTGCGTGAGACATGTACGGGCGAAGGTCCAAGTACTCGGGGTACTCCACAACCTACGGAGAGAGCAAGAGGGCTCAGAAGCCATCCTGAAATACTACGTGAACTAGCCTTCCAAGACTAAGGGCTAGAGGCGTAGAAAGACATCTCTGGGGCTGACGGCAACTCGGCGCTCCCTAAAGCTACGGGGCGTGGTTTGGGTGGCAGGAAACTGTTCTCGGCCAAAGCAGCTCTGCCGGAGCAGGGCACGCGCTTCTCCTCCCGCGGGAACTCTCCTCTCCTGGCAAGGGAACGCAAAGACCTCAACGCCAACAGCCGGCGAAAGGCCCCGCTGCTTTGGGAAACCCCCTGCGCCAGGAAGAGGAGGTTGCGCTCCAGCTGCGTACACACCTTGCTGATCTTCCCGCCGGTGAAATCGTCAAACCTTTTCAGGCACACCGTGAGAACCATGGGCGCGCGATGGATTGTAAACCTCTTGGAGGCGGCGACCATCCTCTCACACCTTGGAAGCAAGCACAGAGGCGAGGGCTGAAACGCACCCTGCGACGCAGCCTTTCTTCCCCCCGGAAGGCCAGACAACCCTTCCCGTCTCACACATCCTTGCGCTATTTTAAAACTATTCAGCACTGTAAGGCCATGCTAAAGCCAGCCGCGTCGTCTCCTTGTGCGTTCAGCCTACACGAAACGACGGCTTATGCTCGGCGACACGCAGCACCTTCACGCAGGATCTAGTACGATTAGGACGTTAGCGTTCATCTTACTGGCTACACCGATAGCAGTTTTCGCCCTCCAGCCGCTCAGGTCGGACAAAGCCCTCCAGAGCACCGGTGACAGAAGAGGCTGCCTGGAGGAGTGAGAAAGGAGAGCACTGAGCTGCGGGAAACACCCTCACCCAAACACCTCCTAGGAGTTTACGCAAAAACCTAGCTAGACGACGCTGAGGAGACCCGCCCTCAGCCTGCAAGCAGCGTCCGGAAGGAGACGGGACGAGCCTTTGGGGCTGAACATCGCCCTCCTTCCCAAGGGATTCCCAAGGCTACCGAGAGCCACCTCTCTGTGGCGCTGCACAGTTCAGCTACCGAGGGTGTGCAGGGTCACCACCAAGGAAAACAATACCACCCGCCAGGCCAGGAGCCAGACGGCTGCTGAGGGAGGGCAAAGGGAAGAAGGCTGAGAGGACGTCCAGGGTGCAGAGAGGACAATTCCCACTCGCCCGCCTTCAAGCCAGCACCCACAGGCAGACCGCTGCCACGGCCTCCCCAGAGGGACTCGGGCCATTCCGCTTCCCGCCCACCACCAAGCTCTCTTCGGGTCACAGGAGGCGTTGTTAAGCCAACCGCGTTGATTCTGGAAAGCTACAGGGGCCTTGGGATGCCCCGAAGCACAAGCGACAAGCCCTCTTACTTTCACGTCCAAAGGAACGTCCAGGAAGGCCTCGTAGGAACTGGAAACTGCCTTGCAGCTCAAGCACGTGACTGGAAGGCAAACCGAAACGCTCAGCGATAGGGGAGGTCGACCGTGCCCGTTCATGCTCCTCCTACCTACTGCGCCAGTCAGACGTACAGCTGTTTATCACAGGCAGCAGGCAGAAGGGCACAGCCAGTCCCAAGGGGAACAACAGGTGGGGAGCAGTACCTCTGGATCTCAGAGAGCCCCCAAAGATTTGATGGACGACGGTAGTCGATTGGGAAGAGATGTCCAAGCTGGAAAGAAACGGTAAGGGGCAGAGAGTCACCTCCTCCAGGAGTTTTACTTGGCCTGAAAACCCTGGGCGTAGGTTCTCCTTGATGGGAGCACCTCAAGGAGTCCAAAGGGCTCGGGAGCATTGGAAAGGCAATTTGCTTGTGCTTACTCGCTGCTTCCGCTCAGGCAAGCGCTCTGCATGGCATCGACAGCAAGGCGGAGGAACTCGTGGGCGTCTTCCTGCACGCCCAGCTGGAAATGTTCTCCTATGCCTAAGAAAGAGGAAGTTAGTCCTTCTCTCCTCCGCGAACAGACGGAGACATGGCAAAGCACCTGAAACGACTTACATGTCAGAACGCTGACGACACCCCAGGGCTCGATGGCACTGCCTGAGGAACGCAAGACGCTGTTCACGTGCGCTTCCATCCTGCACATCACGCAGACGCCTTGCTGACGACCTGAAGAGGGAGGTGGGAGGGAAGCAAGCTTCTCCGCTTAGCAAAATAGCCATAGCAACGGGAAACCTCACGCAGACCTTGGAGTCCCAGGAGCGGCCTCCACCCCTCCCAAGGCCCCCACGTCCCAACAAGCCCAGGACATTCGAGTGCGCAGAAGACACTCTTCAGAAGGACGCTTCGCTGACAGAGCCTGTCTGTGCCACAGGCAAAGAGGGTTTAACTTGCAGGAGCTGGGACCAAGACGCGGGGCTACAAAGAGGCGCCTTTCTGAAGGGGAAAGAGACACCTGGACAGGACAAGCGGCTTCTGGGCTTGAGTGGTCAAAGACGACCAACTCGGCGGGTTGAGAAAGGAGGGCGGCTTTGCTCCTAAGCTGAATTCCAGGTGCTGGGAACCCTTGGCAAGTGCCCAACGAACGAGGAGCTGTTCATCAAAGTACTCACACGACTGGCTGTGCTCCCGAGAGAGCAGGTAGTTGGCCAGAGGGGGTGTGTAGGTCAGGCACTGCAGGATGGAGTTGAGGAAGCACGTATTGCCCAGGTTGTGGAGTCCCGCTCCAGCTCCCTGTCGGCGCTGCCAGGCCAGGCAAATCTTCTCCGGGGGAAAGAGGACCCTTTGTGGAGGAGCCATTCCCTCGACAAGGACTGCAGGGAAACGACATTGGGGAAGAGGTGAGAAGGCAGCCCTGCTGCTGTCAGACCTTTCTGCCAGCAAGGACACCTTTCAGTGTCTTGTGCCTAGCGGCAGAGGAGTGACACAAGGTGCTTTCCTGTCTCTGATGGAGAACACCTGGGTAAGCCTGGCTGCTAGCAGGAAAGCGCCCCAGGATTCGCCCTAGGCTCTCAGCGCACCAGCAGGCAGGGATGGAGCCCCAGCCGCGCCCGTTGCCTTTGGCGTTGGCAAAGGCCGAGCCTGCTGGCGAAGCCGCTACTCACAGGAGTCGTTCCCCGTTGCGGCCATCGCTCCTCTCGGGAACAGAGGGGAAGGCTCCGGATGGCAAAGGATGTCGGGAGGCGCTCCAGAGAGAGAGCGGCGCCGAGCCTGCCGCCTGATTGCAAAGAAATAACCGCAGCTCACCAAAAGGATTTAAAAAAGCGCCACACGAAAGCCACAGAACGGTATCTGCCCTCAAATCTGTTCCGGTGGTGCTCGGAACTGCGGCAGAGCTGCAGGCTGACGCCTTTCCCAGCGCTGTCCCAGGGCCCCAGTCCACAGCACCTTCAAAGGCCCTTGGGAAAGGCTCCAATGCACGGCACCTTCTCTGAAGAGGACCTGCTGCTGGCCTGTGGCCAGCGTTAGCAACACAGCCCGCCGCCTCTCTAGCCCACGCTTTCCCACCTTGCGTGCAGGAGCGACCGGCTTTGGGCTGCTACTTGAGCAGCTCCCGCTGCCGTGCTCCTCCTCTACCAGCCTTCCCACCGCAGCACTCAGGGTGGGCTTCTCGTCCTTCTAGGCTGAGCCCAACGCCTCACGCTGCACTGCCACCCCCCCACCCCCTACTTGCCCCTCCTAGGATACGGCAAAGAAAGAACAACTGCCAAACAGCAGCGCTACCCATAGCCCACGTGTGGCCAGCCTACAAAGGTGCGATGGCTCAGCCTAGGGCTGGCAAGGTACAGACCAGCCTCTGCTTTCATCCCACAGCGACCTACTCTGCCATCTGCCCTGCAAGTCACGTCACGGTTACCTTTGAGAGAGGAGGGAAGCTGGGCAGAAGTGGGCAGGAAACGAGGAATGCTTGGAAAAAAGGAGCCGCGCGAGCAGCAAAGGCAGGAGCCGAGTTGTCCCGAAGGCCAGCTCAGCCCAACTGGCCTTCGCTGGCCCGCTCCTCAGGATCACAGGCCCTGGCCGGGTGAGCTCACAAGCGCCGGGCGGGTGCCGCATCACCGCCCCTTTGTGACACGGGGACGCACGGGGACGCCAGCAGCCGCCACAGCCCGGGCACCTCCTGTAGCCAGCAGCTGGCAGCCCCCGGGCTTCCCCACGCGCTGCTGCCCAAGCGCCGTCTGTCCGCCGGCAGAGCTCCCACCTCTTCGCCGAGCTACACAGCCAGACGGACGAAGCGCTGGCCAGGCCTGGAAGCGCTCCTGCTCGCACCTTTGCCTGCCACCTGCGCTCGCTGAGGCTTTCCTTTCTGCTCCGCCCAGCTACAGGACTGTGTCCGTGACACTGGTGTAGCAAAGCACCCGGTCTCTCGCAGGTTCTTTTCCAAGGAGTTTGATCTGCCCCCCACCAGCTACAGCCACAGCCTGACTCTGAACGAGAGCTACCAAAGAAACGCCCTCAGCAACTGCGCTGCATTGACCTTGGCTGCCTCTCTCACCCTCCAGCTCCCCAAAACATTGGTGGGCAGCGCCTTAGCACCTGGATTCACCCCTTGACCTGCTCGGAGCCCGGGGAGCATTGCTTCCAGCGCACGCTGGGGCCCTGCCACAGCAGCACTAGCAGGCTCCAGAGCCCTTTCCTGTAGGGGAATAGACAGGGATCGGCGACTGGAAGATCACGGGCTGTGACGGAAAGATAGACTCCTCCCCATAGGAGTGGCAGGAACAGGAACCGCGAGAGCTATATAAGCGTGTGACGCAGCTAAATAAACGGACATTTTGTATCCATCATATTGGTGTCTGTGCATCACTGTCCCCAGGGTGGGTAGAGCCCTGTGTCCCGGAGGTATGCGGCCCAAGATAAGTTCTCCTGTAGAAGCGTACAGCTACACATTCCCTGGCACCAGCCAGCAGCCAAGCGCCGCATTCAATGCTCACGCCACAAGCTCACCGAGCAGGACAAAGGCAGCTTTGCTTCCAAGCCTCCTCTAGCACCGCTCCTCCAGCTGGCAGCCATCCCACACTCCTAGGTGCAGAGGGACCTCACTGCTGAGCTCAGGGCAGGGTCAGGGCTCCGGAGCTGGCAGCGCCCAGTGCCACCCAGGAAAGCAGGGCACCCTGGCAGCTGGAGGTTGAGCAGGGTGTGCCCGCTCCTCACTCACACGCTTCAGCCACAGCTCGTGTGCTGGGGCAGCACGGCATTCGCTACCCTTCACAAAGAGCCACGGCAGGCGGGCTGGCTTGGCTGAACGTGGCTGAAGAGCGCCTGTGCCCCGAGGGGCGCCTTTTGCCGAAGGCATCTTGGGCATAAGGTGGCCGGGCCAGAGTTCTTTCTGCTTTGACTTTCTATAGCATTCTTCCTCTGAAGGTGCCGGGGTGGGGGCGGGCGGGGCAGAAGAAAGGAAGAAACACCATTCCTTGCTGTCAGGACTAAAGGCTCCAAGGAAGCCCAGCAGAAGCAGGTGCCGGAGCTCGGCCTCGGGATGGCAGCAGGACCCCCTGGCCGAATCGCCAGCTCCTCTCGGGCTGGTGACACCTGCCAACTTGCTGACGAGGCGCTCTGCCCCATCACCCAGAGCTAACGTTAGGTGAGGAAGGGGCGAAGCAGGACCAGAGCCACTACTGACCCCCGGGAGACACCGCTACGTCCTGGCCTTGCGCTGGGCTTGCTGCCACCGAGCGGCACCCTCTGGGCCCGGCCGTTCAGCCCCTTTCAGTCCCGCTCGCTGTCGGCTCATCCAGCCCACTTCCATTCGAGTGGCTCCAACGCCGTGTTTAGAAAGAAGAGACTGCAAGATGGGCGCACGCAAGCACACAGCTTTCAAAATCCCACGCCACAAACCTCCCACGCTGGCTATTTCCGCCAATTGCCCCAAAGCCTCCAGAGAAGAAAACACCCCGTAAGCTCACGCCTGCAAGGCCAACGACTGTTTTAATTCCGGATTTGGCTTTGCTGCCCGTTGCCTCCCAGCGAGCGCTGTTTTTTGCAAGGCGATCCCAAAAGCTGAACGCAGGCTAGAGCTCTTCCTCGAGGGACCTGTGGGCAGGCGTGCCAGCCGGCAGAGCCGTCCAGCTCTCTGGAAGCTCTCTTTGAGTCCTTCCTGGCCAGAGGCAGATCTGGGAGGAGAGACAGGGTGGGCTGCCGGCGCCCTTTGTGCAGCTTGGTCCCTGCTGGGGGCGGTCTGGCTACTTCCTGGATTATTCTTCCTCCTCTTCGGCATTGCGGGAGTCAGATGCTGCGCTCCTCCTGCATCCAGGGTCACAATCTGCCCCCGCCACCGCTGCAGCGCCCCGAGTGCCTGTCCCACCTGCATCTCTGGACTGCTGAGACCCTCCTCCTCCTGCCCCTCTCCCTCTCCCTGCCCCTGCTAAGGGCTCCTAGTCCATGGTGACCACAAACAGGCTGTGGGGATCATAGGCGTGCCGTGGGGATCTGCTCCCCACTCCGCGCTCCGCTGAGTTTGCTCCCAAGCAGCCCTGGCTGCGGGAGCCCCCTTGGAGCCGGCGTTGGAGGGCCTCGGGAGCTGCATCGCCTCTTGGGGCTCGGGCACAACGCGGAGGACTTGTTCTCTCCCTCTTCCTCTTGCGTGCTGAGCGGCGGCGCCCCGTGTGCTCCACAGGGGGGCTGTGGATATCATTGCCCCGCTGACAGCATCTTCTCTGCTCCCTCTGCTTTGGCAGGCTCTGCTCCTGAGCAGCACTGGCTGCGCGAGCTGACTGGCAGCTGCTCTTGGAGGGCCCTGGAGCTGCGCCGTGCCTGGGAGCGCAGTCAACACTCGCAGGGCTAGTTCTCTTCCTCCTCCCTGCTGAGTGCTCGTAGTCCGTGGGGTCCACGACCCAGCTGCGGAGATCCCTGCCCCACTGCGGCGATCTGCTCCGGGGCCTCTCCCTGCCACCCTTCCTCTGGGAAGAAGGGCTCGCTCCACGCTCCTCCTCCTTGCTGCCCTCCTGCATGGTGTGCAGCAGACGGCCCGAGGGCGGAGAGCAGACCAGGCAGTCAGCTTTCCTTCTGGACACCAGCCTTGTCAAGCTGCAGAAGAAGCGATGCCAGCAGAAGCCCACGCAGGAGGCAATGCTGAGCCTGCCTGGCCAGATGGGGCCCAGCCAGCCTGTAGATGCCTCCCGTGCACCTGCCCAGGTGGGCTGGCTGGTGCTGGCTCTTGCGGAGGAGCCGCTGTCCCCTGGAGAGTCCTCCATGCCCGCTGCCACGTCCTGCAAGGAGAGCTGGGATAGGGTCCTGCCCTTCCCTCCTCAAGGGAGCAGAGCCGCGGGAAGCCCCAGAAGGTGCCTGAGGGGACAGCTAAGGGCCTTCCAGAGCCTCTCCTGGAGGGCTGCAGAGGCGGAAGGGCCAAAGGCGCACCAATGGGACGGATCTAGGGGGGGTGCTTTGAGAGGGAGCAGCGTCGCAACTGTCAACAGCGGTGCCGCGTGCCAGGGAAAAGAGAGCGATGCCAAGATGCCAGAAAGAAGCCCACTGCCCACGTGCTGCCCTCAGCCACCTCCCCGGGGTTACCTTGGTCTGTCGAGGCTCACCCTCTGCTCCCACAGAACCCACTTGCTTCCTGCTGGACCCCCACAGGCTGAGGAAGGAAGGGGCATACGATGGTGCCGGTGAGGAAGCAGCCATTTCGCCAGGTTTCCGATCAGAGCACCTGGAGAATAAAAACAAAGAGAGGCATCTCTCTTTAGGGCTCTTCTTGCAGCCTCCTCTCGGCTTCAGTCCTTTTGTGGGAGCGGTTTCTACGACAGAGGGAAGATGCGACCAGGGCCGCAAATGGCATTCTGGCAAGTTCAGCTGGGGTCTTCCCCAATCCCCCTGTCGGAGCAAGGCCTCGTCTTTATAACCCCTATGGCCTCCATTTCATAGAATCGTAGAATCATCAGGCAGTTTGGACTGGAAGGGACCTGAAAGATCACCTCGTTCCACCTCCCCTGCCCTGGCCACAGACACCTTCCACCAGACCACGTTGCTCAAAGCCCCGTCCAGCCTGGCCTCCAACACCTCCCGGGAGAGGGCACCTACAGCTTCCCTGGGCAACCTGTGCCAGGGCCTCGCCACCCTCACCCTCAAGGATTTCTTCCTAACAGAGAGCTAACCAAAACCTACCCTCCCTCGCTTTCAAACCGGTGCCCCTCTTCCTACCACCACACTCCCTGATAAAGAGTCCCTCCCCACCTCGCCTGTAGGCCCCCTTTAAGTACTCTTCCCTACGTCAGCCAGCTTCACAGAGCAGGCAAGCAGCACTTTGCACCAGGGCAGCAGCCTAAAGCCCGCTAGGGAAAGATAACCACTGACGTGGGGTAGCTCAGCTCTGACAGCGCTGAATGGGGCGGCCTGTACTCGCTCTCCTGTCAGAGAAACGCTCGGGGGGATGAGAAGAAAATCAGCACAAACCAGGAGAGGAAACCGATTCTAAACAGGTTTTAGTACCGCTTGTTATTTATTACCTGATGTAAAACAGCAGATACGCTTGCTGCCTGAGCACGGTGTCGATGCCACAACGATCCACAGACTCATCGTCCATCTTATACCACGCTCCGCTGCTGGCCTGCAAAGAAAGGCGTCGGTGTCTGGAGATGAACGGCACGGTGCCTCCACCAACCCAGGCAGAGAACTGCAGAACCAAGAGAAAGCCAAAACCAACCCAGCCCAGCCCCTAAGGAGACCTTCTCGCCAAGACCCTCGGCTGCCAGTAACACTGCCGTGAAAGCGTGTCTTCGGCAGGGTAGATTTTGCCCTTCCTTGCTAGGCAGGACGTCCCTCTTTACCTTTGTGTAGCAGAAATAGTGTCCGTGATAACAGCTGTGACCGCGGTGCACCACGACAGCATATAAGGAGTAGAGGAGGGGCTCCCCAGCTGCGTGAGACGTGTACGGGCGAAGGTCCAAGTACTCGGGGTACTCCACAACCTACGGAGAGAGCAAGAGGGCTCAGAAGCGATCCTGAAATACTACGTGAACTAGCCTTCCAAGACTAAGGGCTAGAGGCGTAGAAAGACATCTCTGGGGCTGACGGCAACTCGGCGCTCCCTAAAGCTACGGGGCGTGGTTTGGGTGGCAGGAAACTGTTCTCGGCCAAAGCAGCTCTGCCGGAGCAGGGCACGCGCTTCTCCTCCCGCGGGAACTCTCCCCTACTGGCAAGGGAACGCAAAGACCTCAACGCCAACAGCCGGCGAAAGGCCCCGCTGCTTTGGGAAACCCCCTGCGCCAGGAAGAGGAGGTTGCGCTCCAGCTGCGTACACACCTTGCTGATCTTCCCGCCGGTGAAATCGTCAAACCTTTTCAGGCACACCGTGAGAACCATGGGCGCGCGATGGATTGTAAACCTCTTGGAGGCGGCGACCATCCTCTCACACCTTGGAAGCAAGCACAGAGGTGAGGGCTGAAACGCACCCTGCGACGCAGCCTTTCTTCCCCCCGGAAGGCCAGACAACCCTTCCCATCTCACACATCCTTGCGCTATTTTAAAACTATTCAGCACTGTAAGGCCACGCTAAAGCCAGCCGCGTCGTCTCCTTGTGCGTTCAGCCTACACGAAACGACGGCTTATGCTCGGCGACACGCAGCACCTTCACGCAGGATCTAGTACGATTAGGACGTTAGCGCCAATCTTACTGGCTACACCGATAGCAGTTTTCGCCCTCCAGCCGCTCAGGTCGGACAAAGCCCTCCAGAGCACCGGTGACAGAAGAGGCTGCCTGGAGGAGTGAGAAAGGAGAGCACTGAGCTGCGGGAAACACCCTCACCCAAACACCTCCTAGGAGTTTACGCAAAAACCTAGCTAGACGACGCTGAGGAGACCCGCCCTCAGCCTGCAAGCAGCGTCCGGAAGGAGACGGGACGAGCCTTTGGGGCTGAACATTGCCCTCCTTCCCAAGGGATTCCCAAGGCTACCGAGAGCCACCTCTCTGTGGCGCTGCACAGTTCAGCTACCGAGGGTGTGCAGGGTCACCACCAAGGAAAACAATACCACCCGCCAGGCCAGGAGCCAGACGGCTGCTGAGGGAGGGCAAAGGGAAGAAGGCTGAGAGGACGTCCAGGGTGCAGAGAGGACAATTCCCACTCGCCCGCCTTCAAGCCAGCACCCACAGGCAGACCGCTGCCATGGCCTCCCCAGAGGGACTCGGGCCATTCCGCTTCCCGCCCACCACCAAGCTCTCTTCGGGTCACAGGAGGCGTTGTTAAGCCAACCGCGTTGATTCTGGAAAGCTACAGGGGCCTTGGGATGCCCCGAAGCACAAGCCACAAGCCCTCTTACTTTCACGTCCAAAGGAACGTCCAGGAAGGCCTCGTAGGAACTGGAAACTGCCTTGCAGCTCAAGCATGTGACTGGAAGGCAAACCGAAACGCTCAGCGATAGGGGAGGTCGACCGTGCCCGTTCATGCTCCTCCTACCTACTGCGCCAGTCAGACGTACAGCTGTTTATCACAGGCAGCAGGCAGAAGGGCACAGCCAGTCCCAAGGGGAACAACAGGTGGGGAGCAGTACCTCTGGATCTCAGAGAGCCCCCAAAGATTTGATGGACGACGGTAGTCGATTGGGAAGAGATGTCCAAGCTGGAAAGAAGCGGTAAGGGGCAGAGAGTCACCTCCTCCAGGAGTTTTACTTGGCCTGAAAACCCTGGGCGTAGGTTCTCCTTGATGGGAGCACCTCAAGGAGTCCAAAGGGCTCGGGAGCATTGGAAAGGCAATTTGCTTGTGCTTACTCGCTGCTTCCGCTCAGGCAAGCGCTCTGCATGGCATCGACAGCAAGGCGGAGGAACTCGTGGGCGTCTTCCTGCACGCCCAGCTGGAAATGTTCTCCTATGCCTAAGAAAGAGGAAGTTAGTCCTTCTCTCCTCCGCGAACAGACGGAGACATGGCAAAGCACCTGAAGCGACTTACATGTCAGAACGCTGACGACACCCCAGGGCTCGATGGCACTGCCTGAGGAACGCAAGACGCTGTTCACGTGCGCTTCCATCCTGCACATCACGCAGACGCCTTGCTGACGACCTGAAGAGGGAGGTGGGAGGGAAGCAAGCTTCTCCGCTTAGCAAAATAGCCATAGCAACGGGAAACCTCACGCAGACCTTGGAGTCCCAGGAGCGGCCTCCACCCCTCCCAAGGCCCCCACGTCCCAACAAGCCCAGGACATTCGAGTGCGCAGAAGACACTCTTCAGAAGGACGCTTCGCTGACAGAGCCTGTCTGTGCCACAGGCAAAGAGGGTTTAACTTGCAGGAGCTGGGACCAAGACGCGGGGCTACAAAGAGGCGCCTTTCTGAAGGGGAAAGAGACACCTGGACAGGACAAGCGGCTTCTGGGCTTGAGTGTTCAAAGACGACCAACTCGGCGGGTTGAGAAAGGAGGGCGGCTTTGCTCCTAAGCTGAATTCCAGGTGCTGGGAACCCTTGGCAAGTGCCCAACGAACGAGGAGCTGTTCATCAAAGTACTCACACGACTGGCTGTGCTCCCGAGAGAGCAGGTAGTTGGCCAGAGGGGGTGTGTAGGTCAGGCACTGCAGGATGGAGTTGAGGAAGCACGTATTGCCCAGGTTGTGGAGTCCCGCTCCAGCTCCCTGTCGGCGCTGCCAGGCCAGGCAAATCTTCTCCGGGGGAAAGAGGACCCTTTGTGGAGGAGCCATTCCCTCGACAAGGACTGCAGGGAAACGACATTGGGGAAGAGGTGAGAAGGCAGCCCTGCTGCTGTCAGACCTTTCTGCCGGCAAGGACACCTTTCAGTGTCTTGTGCCTAGCGGCAGAGGAGTGACACAAGGTGCTTTCCTGTCTCTGATGGAGAACACCTGGGTAAGCCTGGCTGCTAGCAGGAAAGCGCCCCAGGATTCGCCCTAGGCTCTCAGCGCACCAGCAGGCAGGGATGGAGCCCCAGCCGCGCCCGTTGCCTTTGGCGTTGGCAAAGGCCGAGCCTGCTGGCGAAGCCGCTACTCACAGGAGTCGTTCCCCGTTGCAGCCATCGCTCCTCTCGGGAACAGAGGGGAAGGCTCCGGATGGCAAAGGATGTCGGGAGGCGCTCCAGAGAGAGAGCGGCGCCGAGCCTGCCGCCTGATTGCAAAGAAATAACCGCAGCTCACCAAAAGGATTTAAAAAAGCGCCACACGAAACCCACAGAACGGTATCTGCCCTCAAATCTCTTTCGGTGGTGCTCGGAACTGCGGCAGAGCTGCAGGCTGACGCCTTTCCCAGCGCTGTCCCAGGGCCCCAGTCCACAGCACCTTCAAAGGCCCTTGGGAAAGGCTCCAATGCACGGCACCTTCTCTGAAGAGGACCTGCTGCTGGCCTGTGGCCAGCGTTAGCAACACAGCCCGCCGCCTCTCTAGCCCACGCCTTCCCACCTTGCGTGCAGGAGCGACCGGCTTTGGGCTGCTACTTGAGCAGCTCCCGCTGCCGTGCTCCTCCTCTGCCAGCCTTCCTACCGCAGCACTCAGGGTGGGCTTCTCGTCCTTCTAGGCTGAGCCCAACGCCTCACGCTGCACTGCCACCCCCCCACCCCCTACTTGCCCCTCCTAGGATACGGCAAAGAAAGAACAACTGCCAAACAGCAGCGCTACCCATAGCCCACGTGTGGCCAGCCTACAAAGGTGCGATGGCTCAGCCCAGGGCTGGCAAGGTACAGACCAGCCTCTCCTTTCATCCCACAGCGACCTACTCTGCCATCTGCCCTGCAAGTCACGTCACGGTTACCTTTGAGAGAGGAGGGAAGCTGGGCAGAAGTGGGCAGGAAACGAGGAATGCTTGGAAAAAAGGAGCCGCGCGAGCAGCAAAGGCAGGAGCCGAGTTGTCCCGAAGGCCAGCTCAGCCCAACTGGCCTTCGCTGGCCCGCTCCTCAGGATCACAGGCCCTGGCCGGGTGAGCTCACAAGCGCCGGGCGGGTGCCGCATCACCGCCCCTTTGTGACACGGGGACGCACGGGGACGCGCTGCGGCCAGCAGCCGCCACAGCCCGGGCACCTCCTGTAGCCAGCAGCTGGCAGCCCCCGGGCTTCCCCACGCGCTGCTGCCCAAGCGCCGTCTGTCCGCCGGCAGAGCTCCCACCTCTTCGCCGAGCCACACAGCCAGACGGACGAAGCGCTGGCCAGGCCTGGAAGCGCTCCTGCTCGCACCTTTGCCTGCCACCTGCGCTCGCTGAGGCTTTCCTTTCTGCTCTGCCCAGCTACAGGACTGTGTCCGTGACACTGGTGTAGCAAAGCACCCGGGCTCTCGCAGCTTCTTTTCCAAGGAGTTTGATCTGCCCCCCACCAGGTACAGCCACAGCCTGACTCTGAACGAGAGCTACCAAAGAAACGCCCTCAGCAACTGCGCTGCATTGACCTTGGCTGCCTCTCTCACCCTCCAGCTCCCCAAAACATTGGTGGGCAGCGCCTTAGCACCTGGATTCACCCCTTGACCTGCTCGGAGCCCGGGGAGCATTGCTTCCAGCGCACGCTGGGGCCCTGCCACAGCAGCACTAGCAGGCTCCAGAGCCCTTTCCTGTAGGGGAATAGACAGGGATCGGCGACTGGAAGATCACGGGCTGTGACGGAAAGATAGACTCCTCCCCATAGGAGTGGCAGGAACAGGAACCGCAAGAGCTATATAAGCGTGTGATGCAGCTAAATAAACGGACATTTTGTATCCATCATATTGGTGTCTGTGCATCACTGTCCCCAGGGTGGGTAGAGCCCTGTGTCCCGGAGGTATGCGGCCCAAGATAAGGTCTCCCGTAGAAGCGTACAGCTACAAGTGGTGACCCCGACGTGATCGGCGGGGCGGCATGGCAAGTTCGCCGGGGGGAAAGGATAGCTTGGGGCACGCAGGGGCGGGACGGGGAGCCGCAGGTCGGCGGGCGCGCCATGGAATCAGTCGTAAAGGTACTGAAGGGATTGGGGAAGGAATATGGTACTTCGATATCGAAGGCGCCTACCTCAAAGGCCATCCAATGGATGATTACGCAGGGGCTCATACGAAGTCCCGCAGACATATTTAATAAGGATAAGTGGGTGAGGATTAAAGAGGAGTTAGCCGAAAGGGCTATGATGGGAAAAACCCAGTACATACAGCTCTGGGGAAAGATACACCGATTACTATTGAAAGCTCGGGATGATCAGGAGACGTGGCGGCAGGCGCGGCGGTGCCTGCACGGTGCTACAGGCGACAGTAGCCCGGAAAGAGACCCAGGAGGGGCAGTGGGGACGCAGACAGGGGCAAGCATCGCGGGGGATGGGAAAGAAGGGGAGAGTTCGGACGGAGTAGCCTGGCCAGCGACTCAGTCTGAGGCTCCCAAGGAGGTGGATCGGGAAGCGGCGGTGTTCCCTGTTGAGCCAGCGGGGCCTTTAGAGTGTCGTCCCCCCCCGCATACCCCTGGGATGATTTGGCACAGGCGCGCGGGGAGGGTGACGTGGCAGCGGACGCAGCGGGAGTGATGGAGCGGAAGGAGAAAGATGACCAGCGCCGGAAGCAGCGCCGGCAGCGGCACCGCCCTCTGCCCGACCCTCGAGACTGGCTCCCGGGGCAACCCTTGAGATGGGAGTCGGACGAGGAGGGGGATTGGGGTGCCTGGAGGGGAGGACAGGGAGGGTATAGAACAACCTCGAGTAGCAGCGAATCAGAAGTTGGGGGAGAAACCGATGCCCACATGTGGGAAGATGGGGCAGCTTGCCTGCAGCGCGCAAAGAAGAGGCATAAGGCAGCAGGGACTCGGAGGACCAGTCAGAAGGAGGGAGGAGAGGGACCGCCAAAAGGGGAGGTCCGAGGCGCTGCAGCTCCGGAGGGGTCCGCGGAGGACGTGCTGCGGCAGCTGCAGCAGGCTATGCGCGCACTAGGGGAAGTAACTCGGCGGCAGACAGGACTCTTAACGAAGGGTGCACCCCAGCGACAGTCAGTTGAGTTACCTAACTGGCGGCTGATAGCTAGAGATTGTAGCCTCGATGGAGTAAGGATAGAGATGCCCGGGATCTTCCCTGTCCGATTAGCTCCAGGAGGAGGAGTGGAGTGGACGCCGATAGATGCCAAGCTGGTGCGAAGTTTATGGCGAGAAATTAGAGAAAAGGGGCTCGAAGTACCCAAGAATGGTGTAAAGCTTGGAATATTGTATTAAAACACGGCATTGCTTACAATAGCACAGGGCAGGCAATAGTAGAATGCGCTCATCGCACCTTGAAAGCAAAAATAATGCAGCTTGGGGAGGGGGAGGGGTATAAGGGAACTATACCCATAGCAGCTCAGCAAACTATTTTAATGCGTGCATTATATTCGCTTAATCATTTTATACGCGGGCAGGAGCAAGTTACAGCAGTGGAGAAGCACTTTGGCAAAGCTCAAGCAGGCGAGCGCTATCCGCAGGTACGAGTAAGGTTCCCAGGCAGTGAGCAATGGGAGAGAGGATGGAAACTGAGATGCCTGGGGAGGGGCTACGCCGCGGTTGAGAATGAAGGGCGCATAGAATGGGTGCCTGCAAAGTGTGTGAAAGCAGAACTGTGCAAGGATGTACAATGAATAATCCCTTTCTGAGTTGTCTCTTTGCAGGGTCTGCTGACATGGATCCTCATGCTAGCCGTACCATTGGGAAAAGAAATGAGCTCCTTGACACGATCACAAGCAATATTGCAACGAGAGCGACACTGGGAAAGGGCGGCAAAAGAGAGATATAAACTGGAACTGGATGGTAATAATTGGGGGGATCTTGTTGTGTGTAGTAATCATGGTTACTTGTGGGCTACCATTGTTATGCTGCGTTATAAGACAAATCAAAGAGCGCCTGCGAGCGTTACATGAATATAGACCTGACCGCAATATGTATCCGCTTACGCAAGTAGCTTTGTAGAATTTTAGTAGCATGGGGAGGGGGAGATGTAGGGGAATAGACAGGGATCGGCGACTGGAAGATCACGGGCTGTGACGGAAAGATAGACTCCTCCCCATAGGAGTGGCAGGAACAGGAACCGCAAGAGCTATATAAGCGTGTGACGCAGCTAAATAAACGGACATTTTGTATCCATCATATTGGTGTCTGTGCATCACTGTCCCCAGGGTGGGTAGAGCCCTGTGTCCCGGAGGTATGCGGCCCAAGATAAGTTCTCCTGTAGAAGCGTACAGCTACACTTTCCCTGGCACCAGCCAGCAGCCAAGCGCCGCATTCAATGCTCACGCCACAAGCTCACCGAGCGGGACAAAGGCAGCTTTGCTTCCAAGCCTCCTCTAGCACCGCTCCTCCAGCTGGCAGCCATCCCACACTCCTAGGTGCAGAGGGACCTCACTGCTGAGCTCAGGGCAGGGTCAGGGCTCCAGAGCTGGCAGCGCCCAGTGCCACCCAGGAAAGCAGGGCACCCTGGCAGCTGGAGGTTGAGCAGGGTGTGCCCGCTCCTCACTCACACGCTTCAGCCACAGCTCGTGTGCTGGGGCAGCACGGCATTCGCTACCCTTCACAAAGAGCCACGGCAGGCGGGCTGGCTTGGCTGAACGTGGCTGAAGAGCGCCTGTGCCCCGAGGGGCGCCTTTTGCCGAAGGCATCTTGGGCATAAGGTGGCCGGGCCAGAGTTCTTTCTTCTTTGACTTTCTATAGCATTCTTCCTCTGAAGGTGCCGGGGTGGGGGCGGGCGGGGCAGAAGAAAGGAAGAAACACCATTCCTTGCTGTCAGGACTAAAGGCTCCAAGGAAGCCCAGCAGAAGCAGGTGCCGGAGCTCGGCCTCGGGATGGCAGCAGGACCCCCTGGCCGAATCGCCAGCTCCTCTCGGGCTGGTGACACCTGCCAACTTGCTGACGAGGCGCTCTGCCCCATCACCCAGAGCTAACGTTAGGTGAGGAAGGGGCGAAGCAGGACCAGAGCCACTATTGACCCCCGGGAGACACCGCTACGTCCTGGCCTTGCGCTAGGCTTGCTGCCACCGAGCGGCACCCTCTGGGCCCGGCCGTTCAGCCCCTTTCAGTCCCGCTCGCTGTCGGCTCATCCAGCCCACTTCCATTCGAGTGGCTCCAACGCCGTGTTTAGAAAGAAGAGACTGCAAGATGGGCGCACGCAAGCACACAGCTTTCAAAATCCCACGCCACAAACCTCCCACGCTGGCTATTTCCGCCAATTGCCCCAAAGCCTCCAGAGAAGAAAACACCCCGTAAGCTCACGCCTGCAAGGCCAACGACTGTTTTTAATTCCGGATTTGGCTTTGCTGCCCGTTGCCTCCCAGCGAGCGCTGTTTTTTGCAAGGCGATCCCAAAAGCTGAACGCAGGCTAGAGCTCTTCCTCGAGGGACCTGTGGGCAGGCGTGCCAGCCGGCAGAGCCGTCCAGCTCTCTGGAAGCTCTCTTTGAGTCCTTCCTGGCCAGAGGCAGATCTGGGAGGAGAGACAGGGTGGGCTGCCGGCACCCTTTGTGCAGCTTGGTCCCTGCTGGGGGCGGTCTCGCTGCTTCCTGGATTATTCTTCCTCCTCTTCGGCATTGCGGGAATCAGATGCTGCGCTCCTCCCGCATCCAGGGTCACAATCTGCCCCCGCCACCGCTGCAGCGCCCCGAGTGCCTGTCCCACCTGCATCTCTCGACTGCTGAGACCCTCCTCCTCCTGCCCCTCTCCCTCTCCCTGCCCCTGCTAAGGGCTCCTAGTCCATGGTGACCACAAACAGGCTGTGGGGATCATAGGCGTGCCGTGGGGATCTGCTCCCCACTCCGCGCTCCGCTGAGTTTGCTCCCAAGCAGCCCTGGCTGCGGGAGCCCCCTTGGAGCCGGCGTTGGAGGGCCTCAGGAGCTGCATCGCCTCTTGGGGCTCGGGCACAACGCGGAGGACTTGTTCTCTCCCTCTTCCTCTTGCGTGCTGAGCGGCGGCGCCCCGTGTGCTCCACAGGGGGGCTGTGGATATCATTGCCCCGCTGACAGCATCTTCTCTGCTCCCTCTGCTTTGGCAGGCTCTGCTCCTGAGCAGCACTGGCTGCGCGAGCTGACTGGCAGCTGCTCTTGGAGGGCCCTGGAGCTGCGCCGTGCCTGGGAGCGCAGTCAACACTCGCAGGGCTAGTTCTCTTCCTCCTCCCTGCTGAGTGCTCGTAGTCCGTGGGGTCCACGACCCAGCTGCGGAGATCCCTGCCCCACTGCGGCGATCTGCTCCGGGGCCTCTCCCTGCCACCCTTCCTCTGGGAAGAAGGGCTCGCTCCACGCTCCTCCTCCTTGCTGCCCTCCTGCATGGTGTGCAGCAGACGGCCCGAGGGCGGAGAGCAGACCAGGCAGTCAGCTTTCCTTCTGGACACCAGCCTTGTCAAGCTGCAGAAGAAGCGATGCCAGCAGAAGCCCACGCAGGAGGCAATGCTGAGCCTGCCTGGCCAGACGGGGCCCAGCCAGCCTGCAGATGCCTCCCGTGCACCTGCCCAGGTGGGCTGGCTGGTGCTGGCTCTTGCGGAGGAGCCGCTGTCCCCTGGAGAGTCCTCCATGCCCGCTGCCACGTCCTGCAAGGAGAGCTGGGATAGGGTCCTGCCCTTCCCTCCTCAAGGGAGCAGAGCCGCGGGAAGCCCCAGAACGTGCCTGAGGGGACAGCTAAGGGCCTTCCAGAGCCTCTCCTGGAGGGCTGCAGAGGCGGAAGGGCCAAAGGCGCACCAATGGGACGGATCTAGGGGGGGTGCTTTGAGAGGGAGCAGCGTCGCAACTGTCAACAGCGGTGCCGCGTGCCAGGGAAAAGAGAGCGATGCCAAGATGCCAGAAAGAAGCCCACTGCCCACGTGCTGCCCTCAGCCACCTCCCCGGGGTTACCTTGGTCTGTCGGGGCTCACCCTCTGCTCCCACAGAACCCACTTGCTTCCTGCTGGACCCCCACAGGCTGAGGAAGGAAGGGGCATACGATGGTGCCGGTGAGGAAGCAGCCATTTCGCCAGCTTTCCGATCAGAGCACCTGGAGAATAAAAACAAAGAGAGGCATCTCTCTTTAGGGCTCTTCTTGCAGCCTCCTCTCGGCTTCAGTCCTTTTGTGGGAGCAGTTTCTACGACAGAGGGAAGATGCGACCAGGGCCGCAAATGGCATTCTGGCAAGTTCAGCTGGGGTCTTCCCCAATCCCCCTGTCGGAGCAAGGCCTCGTCTTTATAACCCCTATGGCCTCCATTTCATAGAATCGTAGAATCATCAGGCAGTTTGGACTGGAAGGGACCTGAAAGATCACCTTGTTCCACCTCCCCTGCCCTGGCCACAGACACCTTCCACCAGACCACGTTGCTCAAAGCCCCGTCCAGCCTGGCCTCCAACACCTCCCGGGAGAGGGCACCTACAGCTTCCCTGGGCAACCTGTGCCAGGGCCTCGCCACCCTCACCCTCAAGGATTTCTTCCTAACAGAGAGCTAACCAAAACCTACCCTCCCTCGCTTTCAAACCGGTCCCCCTCTTCCTACCACCACACTCCCTGATAAAGAGTCCCTCCCCACCTCGCCTGTAGGCCCCCTTTAAGTACTCTTCCCTACGTCAGCCAGCTTCACAGAGCAGGCAAGCAGCACTTTGCACCAGGGCAGCAGCCTAAAGCCCGCTAGGGAAAGATAACCACTGACGTGGGGTAGCTCAGCTCTGACAGCGCTGAATGGGGCAGCCTGTACTCACTCTCCTGTCAGAGAAACGCTCGGGGGGATGAGAAGAAAATCAGCACAAACCAGGAGAGGAAACCGATTCTGAACAGGTTTTAGTACCGCTTGTTATTTATTACCTGATGTAAAACAGCAGATACGCTTGCTGCCTGAGCACGGTGTCGATGCCACAACGATCCACAGACTCATCGTCCATCTTATACCACGCTCCGCTGCTGGCCTGCAAAGAAAGGCGTCGGTATCTGGAGATGAACGGCACGGTGCCTCCACCAACCCAGGCAGAGAACTGCAGAACCAAGAGAAAGCCAAAACCAACCCAGCCCAGCCCCTAAGGAGACCTTCTCGCCAAGACCCTCGGCTGCCAGTAACACTGCCGTGAAAGCGTGTCTTCGGCAGGGTAGATTTTGCCCTGCCTTGCTAGGCAGGACGTCCCTCTTTACCTTTGTGTAGCAGAAATAGTGTCCGTGATAACAGCTGGGACCGCGGTGCACCACGACAGCATATAAGGAGTAGAGGAGGGGCTCCCCAGCTGCGTGAGACGTGTACGGGCGAAGGTCCAAGTACTCGGGGTACTCCACAACCTACGGAGAGAGCAAGAGGGCTCAGAAGCCATCCTGAAATACTACGTGAACTAGCCTTCCAAGACTAAGGGCTAGAGGCGTAGAAAGACATCTCTGGGGCTGACGGCAACTCGGCGCTCCCTAAAGCTACGGGGCGTGGTTTGGGTGGCAGGAAACTGTTCTCGGCCAAAGCAGCTCTGCCGGAGCAGGGCACGCGCTTCTCCTCCCGCGGGAACTCTCCCCTACTGGCAAGGGAACGCAAAGACCTCAACGCCAACAGCCGGCGAAAGGCCCCGCTGCTTTGGGAAACCCCCTGCGCCAGGAAGAGGAGGTTGCGCTCCAGCTGCGTACACACCTTGCTGATCTTCCCGCCGGTGAAATCGTCAAACCTTTTCAGGCACACCGTGAGAACCATGGGCGCGCGATGGATTGTAAACCTCTTGGAGGCGGCGACCATCCTCTCACACCTTGGAAGCAAGCACAGAGGCGAGGGCTGAAACGCACCCTGCGACGCAGCCTTTCTTCCCCCCGGAAGGCCAGACAACCCTTCCCGTCTCACACATCCTTGCGCTATTTTAAAACTATTCAGCACTGTAAGGCCACGCTAAAGCCAGCCGCGTCGTCTCCTTGTGCGTTCAGCCTACACGAAACGACGGCTTATGCTCGGCGACACGCAGCACCTTCACGCAGGATCTAGTACGATTAGGACGTTAGCGTTCATCTTACTGGCTACACCGATAGCAGTTTTCGCCCTCCAGCCGCTCAGGTCGGACAAAGCCCTCCAGAGCACCGGTGACAGAAGAGGCTGCCTGGAGGAGTGAGAAAGGAGAGCACTGAGCTGCGGGAAACACCCTCACCCAAACACCTCCTAGGAGTTTACGCAAAAACCTAGCTAGACGACGCTAGAGGAGACCCGCCCTCAGCCTGCAAGCAGCGTCCGGAAGGAGACGGGACGAGCCTTTGGGGCTGAACATCGCCCTCCTTCCCAAGGGATTCCCAAGGCTACCGAGAGCCACCTCTCTGTGGCGCTGCACAGTTCAGCTACCGAGGGTGTGCAGGGTCACCACCAAGGAAAACAATACCACCCGCCAGGCCAGGAGCCAGACGGCTGCTGAGGGAGGGCAAAGGGAAGAAGGCTGAGAGGACGTCCAGGGTGCAGAGAGGACAATTCCCACTCGCCCGCCTTCAAGCCAGCACCCACAGGCAGACCGCTGCCACGGCCTCCCCAGAGGGACTCGGGCCATTCCGCTTCCCGCCCACCACCAAGCTCTCTTCGGGTCACAGGAGGCGTTGTTAAGCCAACCGCGTTGATTCTGGAAAGCTACAGGGGCCTTGGGATGCCCCGAAGCACAAGCCACAAGCCCTCTTACTTTCACGTCCAAAGGAACGTCCAGGAAGGCCTCGTAGGAACTGGAAACTGCCTTGCAGCTCAAGCACGTGACTGGAAGGCAAACCGAAACGCTCAGCGATAGGGGAGGTCGACCGTGCCCGTTCATGCTCCTCCTACCTACTGCGCCAGTCAGACGTACAGCTGTTTATCACAGGCAGCAGGCAGAAGGGCACAGCCAGTCCCAAGGGGAACAACAGGTGGGGAGCAGTACCTCTGGATCTCAGAGAGCCCCCAAAGATTTGATGGACGACGGTAGTCGATTGGGAAGAGATGTCCAAGCTGGAAAGAAGCGGTAAGGGGCAGAGAGTCACCTCCTCCAGGAGTTTTACTTGGCCTGAAAACCCTGGGCGCAGGTTCTCCTTGATGGGAGCACCTCAAGGAGTCAAAAGGGCTCGGGAGCATTGGAAAGGCAATTTGCTTGTGCTTACTCGCTGCTTCCGCTCAGGCAAGCGCTCTGCATGGCATCGACAGCAAGGCGGAGGAACTCGTGGGCGTCTTCCTGCACGCCCAGCTGGAAATGTTCTCCTATGCCTAAGAAAGAGGAAGTTAGTCCTTCTCTCCTCCGCGAACAGACGGAGACATGGCAAAGCACCTGAAACGACTTACATGTCAGAACGCTGACGACACCCCAGGGCTCGATGGCACTGCCTGAGGAACGCAAGACGCTGTTCACGTGCGCTTCCATCCTGCACATCACGCAGACGCCTTGCTGACGACCTGAAGAGGGAGGTGGGAGGGAAGCAAGCTTCTCCGCTTAGCAAAATAGCCATAGCAACGGGAAACCTCACGCAGACCTTGGAGTCCCAGGAGCGGCCTCCACCCCTCCCAAGGCCCCCACGTCCCAACAAGCCCAGGACATTCGAGTGCGCAGAAGACACTCTTCAGAAGGACGCTGCTTCGCTGACAGAGCCTGTCTGTGCCACAGGCAAAGAGGGTTTAACTTGCAGGAGCTGGGACCAAGACGCGGGGCTACAAAGAGGCGCCTTTCTGAAGGGGAAAGAGACACCTGGACAGGACAAGCGGCTTCTGGGCTTGAGTGGTCAAAGACGACCAACTCGGCGGGTTGAGAAAGGAGGGCGGCTTTGCTCCTAAGCTGAATTCCAGGTGCTGGGAACCCTTGGCAAGTGCCCAACGAACGAGGAGCTGTTCATCAAAGTACTCACACGACTGGCTGTGCTCCCGAGAGAGCAGGTAGTTGGCCAGAGAGGGTGTGTAGGTCAGGCACTGCAGGATGGAGTTGAGGAAGCACGTATTGCCCAGGTTGTGGAGTCCCGCTCCAGCTCCCTGTCGGCGCTGCCAGGCCAGGCAAATCTTCTCCGGGGGAAAGAGGACCCTTTGTGGAGGAGCCATTCCCTCGACAAGGACTGCAGGGAAACGACATTGGGGAAGAGGTGAGAAGGCAGCCCTGCTGCTGTCAGACCTTTCTGCCAGCAAGGACACCTTTCAGTGTCTTGTGCCTAGCGGCAGAGGAGTGACACAAGGTGCTTCCCTGTCTCTGATGGAGAACACCTGGGTAAGCCTGGCTGCTAGCAGGAAAGCGCCCCAGGATTCGCCCTAGGCTCTCAGCGCACCAGCAGGCAGGGATGGAGCCCCAGCCGCGCCCGTTGCCTTTGGCGTTGGCAAAGGCCGAGCCTGCTGGCGAAGCCGCTACTCACAGGAGTCGTTCCCCGTTGCGGCCATCGCTCCTCTCGGGAACAGAGGGGAAGGCTCCGGATGGCAAAGGATGTCGGGAGGCGCTCCAGAGAGAGAGCAGCGCCGAGCCTGCCGCCTGATTGCAAAGAAATAACCGCAGATCACCAAAAGGGTTTAAAAAAGCGCCACACGAAACCCACAGAACGGTATCTGCCCTCAAATCTCTTTCGGTGGTGCTCGGAACTGCGGCAGAGCTGCAGGCTGACGCCTTTCCCAGCGCTGTCCCAGGGCCCCAGTCCACAGCACCTTCAAAGGCCCTTGGGAAAGGCTCCAATGCACGGCACCTTCTCTGAAGAGGACCTGCTGCTGGCCTGTGGCCAGCGTTAGCAACACAGCCCGCCGCCTCTCTAGCCCACGCTTTCCCACCTTGCGTGCAGGAGCGACCGGCTTTGGGCTGCTACTTGAGCAGCTCCCCCTGCCGTGCTCCTCCTCTGCCAGCCTTCCTACCGCAGCACTCAGGGTGGGCTTCTCGTCCTTCTAGGCTGAGCCCAACGCCTCACGCTGCACTGCCACCCCCCCACCCCCTACTTGCCCCTCCTAGGATACGGCAAAGAAAGAACAACTGCCAAACAGCAGCGCTACCCATAGCCCACGTGTGGCCAGCCTACAAAGGTGCGATGGCTCAGCCTAGGGCTGGCAAGGTACAGACCAGCCTCTCCTTTCATCCCACAGCGACCTACTCTGCCATCTGCCCTGCAAGTCACGTCACGGTTACCTTTGAGAGAGGAGGGAAGCTGGGCAGAAGTGGGCAGGAAACGAGGAATGCTTGGAAAAAAGGAGCCGCGCGAGCAGCAAAGGCAGGAGCCGAGTTGTCCCGAAGGCCAGCTCAGCCCAACTGGCCTTCGCTGGCCCGCTCCTCAGGATCACAGGCCCTGGCCGGGTGAGCTCACAAGCGCCGGGCGGGTGCCGCATCACCGCCCCTTTGTGACACGGGGACGCACGGGGACGCGCTGCGGCCAGCAGCCGCCACAGCCCGGGCACCTCCTGTAGCCAGCAGCTGGCAGCCCCCGGGCTTCCCCACGCGCTGCTGCCCAAGCGCCGTCTGTCCGCCGGCAGAGCTCCCACCTCTTCGCCGAGCCACACAGCCAGACGGACGAAGCGCTGGCCAGGCCTGGAAGCGCTCCTGCTCGCACCTTTGCCTGCCACCTGCGCTCGCTGAGGCTTTCCTTTCTGCTCTGCCCAGCTACAGGACTGTGTCCGTGACACTGGTGTAGCAAAGCACCCGGGCTCTCGCAGCTTCTTTTCCAAGGAGTTTGATCTGCCCCCCACCAGCTACAGCCACAGCCTGACTCTGAACGAGAGCTACCAAAGAAACGCCCTCAGCAACTGCGCTGCATTGACCTTGGCTGCCTCTCTCACCCTCCAGCTCCCCAAAACATTGGTGGGCAGCGCCTTAGCACCTGGATTCACCCCTTGACCTGCTCGGAGCCCGGGGAGCATTGCTTCCAGCGCACGCTGGGGCCCTGCCACAGCAGCACTAGCAGGCTCCAGAGCCCTTTCCCTGGCACCAGCCAGCAGCCAAGCGCCGCATTCAATGCTCACGCCACAAGCTCACCGAGCAGGACAAAGGCAGCTTTGCTTCCAAGCCTCCTCTAGCACCGCTCCTCCAGCTGGCAGCCATCCCACACTCCTAGGTGCAGAGGGACCTCACTGCTGAGCTCAGGGCAGGGTCAGGGCTCCGGAGCTGGCAGCGCCCAGTGCCACCCAGGAAAGCAGGGCACCCTGGCAGCTGGAGGTTGAGCAGGGTGTGCCCGCTCCTCACTCACACGCTTCAGCCACAGCTCGTGTGCTGGGGCAGCACGGCATTCGCTACCCTTCACAAAGAGCCACGGCAGGCGGGCTGGCTTGGCTGAACGTGGCTGAAGAACGCCTGTGCCCCGAGGGGCGCCTTTTGCCGAAGGCATCTTGGGCATAAGGTGGCCGGGCCAGAGTTCTTTCTGCTTTGACTTTCTATAGCATTCTTCCTCTGAAGGTGCCGGGGTGGGGGCGGGCGGGGCAGAAGAAAGGAAGAAACACCATTCCTTGCTGTCAGGACTAAAGGCTCCAAGGAAGCCCAGCAGAAGCAGGTGCCGGAGCTCGGCCTCGGGATGGCAGCAGGACCCCCTGGCCGAATCGCCAGCTCCTCTCGGGCTGGTGACACCTGCCAACTTGCTGACGAGGCGCTCTGCCCCATCACCCAGAGCTAACGTTAGGTGAGGAAGGGGCGAAGCAGGACCAGAGCCACTATTGACCCCCGGGAGACACCGCTACGTCCTGGCCTTGCGCTGGGCTTGCTGCCACCGAGCGGCACCCTCTGGGCCCGGCCGTTCAGCCCCTTTCAGTCCCGCTCGCTGTCGGCTCATCCAGCCCACTTCCATTCGAGTGGCTCCAACGCCGTGTTTAGAAAGAAGAGACTGCAAGATGGGCGCACGCAAGCACACAGCTTTCAAAATCCCACGCCACAAACCTCCCACGCTGGCTATTTCCGCCAATTGCCCCAAAGCCTCCAGAGAAGAAAACACCCCGTAAGCTCACGCCTGCAAGGCCAACGACTGTTTTTAATTCCGGATTTGGCTTTGCTGCCCATTGCCTCCCAGCGAGCGCTGTTTTTTGCAAGGCGATCCCAAAAGCTGAACGCAGGCTAGAGCTCTTCCTCGAGGGACCTGTGGGCAGGCGTGCCAGCCGGCAGAGCCGTCCAGCTCTCTGGAAGCTCTCTTTGAGTCCTTCCTGGCCAGAGGCAGATCTGGGAGGAGAGACAGGGTGGGCTGCCGGCACCCTTTGTGCAGCTTGGTCCCTGCTGGGGGCAGTCTCGCTGCTTCCTGGATTATTCTTCCTCCTCTTCGGCATTGCGGGAGTCAGATGCTGCGCTCCTCCCGCATCCAGGGTCACAATCTGCCCCCGCCACCGCTGCAGCGCCCCGAGTGCCTGTCCCACCTGCACCTCTCGACTGCTGAGACCCTCCTCCTCCTGCCCCTCTCCCTCTCCCTGCCCCTGCTAAGGGCTCCTAGTCCATGGTGACCACAAACAGGCTGTGGGGATCACAGGCGTGCCGTGGGGATCTGCTCCCCACTCCGCGCTCCGCTGAGTTTGCTCCCAAGCAGCCCTGGCTGCGGGAGCCCCCTTGGAGCCGGCGTTGGAGGGCCTCGGGAGCTGCATCGCCTCTTGGGGCTCGGGCACAACGCGGAGGACTTGTTCTCTCCCTCTTCCTCTTGCGTGCTGAGCGGCGGCGCCCCGTGTGCTCCACAGGGGGGCTGTGGATATCATTGCCCCGCTGACAGCATCTTCTCTGCTCCCTCTGCTTTGGCAGGCTCTGCTCCTGAGCAGCACTGGCTGCGCGAGCTGACTGGCAGCTGCTCTTGGAGGGCCCTGGAGCTGCGCCGTGCCTGGGAGCGCAGTCAACACTCGCAGGGCTAGTTCTCTTCCTCCTCCCTGCTGAGTGCTCGTAGTCCGTGGGGTCCACGACCCAGCTGCGGAGATCCCTGCCCCACTGCGGCGATCTGCTCCGGGGCCTCTCCCTGCCACCCTTCCTCTGGGAAGAAGGGCTCGCTCCACGCTCCTCCTCCTCGCTGCCCTCCTGCATGGTGTGCAGCAGAGAGTCCAAGTGTTGAGATACGAAGAATTTTATAAGTAAAATCAATCAGTAATAATCATAATAATAATTATATATAGAAAAAGGAAATAAAGCAGAAGGGGAAATGTTAAAAATAAGCCAAACCAACATCAAGTAAAGTAACCATCCAGCAAACACCCCCTGCCCCCAAGGCACCATTGCCTCCCTCCTAGCCCGGCCCCCCAACTTGATATCCTGGCATTTCATCATATGATACAGAATATCCACAGGGTAACTCAGGTCAGCTCCCCCAGCAATGCCCCCCCCCCAGCATCCCACGCCCCCTGCAGAACATGAGAAGCTGGAAACATCCTTGACCTGTACAAGCACCACCTGGCAACACTTAGCACCAAATTCACAATTACTTAGCAACAACCAAAACATCAGTGTGCCATCAACATCAGTCTTATACTAAATCCAAACCACAGCACGCCAGCTACAGTGAGGAAAACAAACTCCATCCCATCCAAAACCATGACAATATCCACGCCTGATTCCATACCATTTACATCATGCTCAGGTCCCACACTATCCAGTACAGCCTCATTCACCACCCCCTACTCCTTCCCATCCTTTGATATAATTCACAGATAACATTCCCCTAGTCTATGGACTACCCCTGTAAAATGTCTGTAAAATATCCACAAGTGTCCACAAAATGCCTATTCAGTTCATTTAGTCCGTGACTTCAGGCTCCATCTATCGTATCAGTCTTTCAGGGCAGGAGAGATGGTGTGTGTGGTGTTGGATTGTTGCATGCCGAAGTCAGTTCTTGTTCCATCACTGCTGCACTTGGCTTGGTTCAATCAAAGTTCATTCTCCACGAACTGGAAGATTCCTACCGTGATACCATTGATATGGCATATAGCAACCACAGAAGAGATGACATACAACATTATATAGCAATTAGCACCCTACCATTCAGTTCATTGGCTGTTTTCACCCAAAATCAAATCCCCTTGAGGCACATATCGGATTTCTCCATCCTTGCGCATCACCCACCAAGTGCACCCAGGTCCTCGAGCAAAAGCAATCCCATGAATGGGTTTGCCTTTACCCAAGACAGGAATAACCCAGACTGTTTTCCCCAGGATACTTTTCACATGCACTACAGGGACTCTGTCCCCTTCCACAGTACGTAAGGGTTCTGCCTGGGCAAGGCCAGCTCTATTGGCAGATCCCCCAGTGCTGACTAACCAGGTGGCTTTTGCTAAATGTGTATCCCAGTGTTTGAACGTCCCACCCCCCCCATTGCTCTCTGTAGTCTTTAACAGCCCAGTGAATCGTTCGATTTTCCCAGAGGCTGGTGCGTGACAGGGGGTGTGATATACCCACTCAATGCCGCGCTCTTTGGCCCAGGTGTCTATAGGGTTGTTTCAGAAATTAGTCCTGTTGTCTGACTCCATTCTCTCTGGGGTGCCATGTCGCCATAGGACTTGTTTTTCCAGGCCCAGGATAGTGTGTCGGGCAGTGGCGTGGGGCACAGGGTATGCTTCCAGCCAGCGGGTGCTTCCACCATGGTGAGCACATGGCGCTTGCCTGGGCAGGTCCGTAGGAGTGTGATATAATCAATCTGCCAGACCTGGAACCTTCTATCTTTTAGCTTTTAAGGTATCAGTTTGACTTTTTCCTCACACAGATGCACCAACCTTGAGCTTAGAGGAAGTGGTCCTTGAATACTGTCCAGCTCTTTTGGACCCCCCTGCCTTCTAGAGCCCTAACCCATGGGATTCCTCCAAACAGGTCTTTGAAGAGGCCAAAAGTTAGCACTCCTGAAGTCCAAGGTTGTAATCCTGCTTGTTGCCCTGCTTCTACCACACAGGATTCTGAACTCCACCATCTCACGGTCACTGCAGCCAAGGCTACCCTCAACCCTCACAGCCTTGACTAGACCTTCTGTTTGTTAGTATAAGGTCCAGCAGCACATCTTGCCTTGTTGGCTCCTCCAGCACCTGTGTCAAAAAGTTATCCTCAATGCTCTGCAGGAGCCTCCTGGATGGTGTGTGCCTCGCCATCTTGCTTTTCAGGCAAATATCACGGGGGTTGAAGTCACCCACGAGAACCAGGGCCTGCAATTGTGAGGGTACTTCTAGCTGGCTGTAGAAGGACTCATTGACTTCTTTCTCATCAGGTGGCCTATAGCGAACACCCATAACAGCGTCACCCATATTTCCCTGCCCTTGGATTTTTTCCCCATAAGCTCTCAACTCATTCTTCCTCCACCCTCTGGGCACAGCTTGATAAATTCCAGTTGCTCCTTCACATAAAGAGCAGCTCCCCCACCTCGTCTTGCTGGCCTGTCTTTCCTGAAAAGCCTGTGACTGCAATGAGATCATGGCCCTGTGACTGCACGCAGAGCTCCAGTCCCTCCTGTTTATTCCCCGTGCTGTGTGAGGACCCACTGTGGCCATGCACACCCTTGAGGTGGCTGGTCTCCTGCTTGTCATCTTGTGAGGCAGAAAAGGCACCTTTGTCACTGCTCTGGCTGGCCTGGCTTATTCCTCTGTTGGATGCAATGGCATTAGCACTGCCACCTTGGACCCCACCAGCCGAGTTCTTCAGCCTGTCTCTTTCCTCCAGTAAGAAGTACTGCTTTGTGGATTTAGGATGGCTTTTGTTTTGCTTGGTTGTTCCCATTAGGACGCATTTTCTTTGAACTCCTGGTCTTGTACTGGCACGTTCTCTGGCCACTCAGGGAGCAGGAGAGCAGAGCCTTCCAGTGAGTCAGCTGCTACACCGGAGACACTGATCTTCCTCCCTAGCAATTCGCTCCTCGTTGGTCTGTAGACAGGACTTTATTGTTACTTTTTTTTTTTTTTTTTTAGGATAGATGTACCTATCTCTCTACAAGCAGCAAATTATTGATCCTTGCAAGAGGAATTTGCCTCTTCCCTTTTTGAAGTCAAAGGCCTTGTAGAGAGAAGGACCATATTCAGTCACCCAAGATGTATGAGGAGCACCAGAGGTGCACCAATCTCTGCCCCGGAAGCAATTTTTAGTAACTGACTGCAATTATATATAGGCTTCCTTATTTTTGTACTTTCCATACAGTGTAGTGCTCCACTCCCCTTTGCCACAATTGCTGCTCCCAGTCAGTGACAAATAAAATGGGGGGGGTGGGGGAGAAAAACCAACCACCCCAGAAAATTCTGGGGGAAGCTATGCTGTGTTTGGGTTTCTGTGCTCCCCTCACTCCTGCACTGAGCCACTCCTTCACGATCCCTTAGCAAGGGCCCCTGCGCCACCGGCCCCATTCCAAATCCCTGATCCTGTCCTGGGAACAAGGACCAAAGCTGGGAAGGGATTTGTTTCTTTGCACTGACAGTCCCTCTACAGCCGGGAGGGCGAGGGAGGGCAACGTAGGACCAGGACACCCACAGATCACGGGAACGAGTCGTTAATGTCTGCAAAAAATGATTCTCAAGATGAGTTTTGTGCAAGCTCTTGCTCCGTATCCCACGTGCCCGTCGCACTGCAGGGTGGCGGTTCCCCAGCAGCCAGGGCACACGTGCGCGGGGGTGTGCGGGCCAGGGCTGCGTCTGCACGCAGCAACGGCTTGTCCAGGTGAGCAGGGGCGGTGGGTGGCCCCGGGAGCCAGCGGGGTGCAAGGGCAGAGCAGGACCTGGTCCTGAACAGGAGGCGCTGAGCCCTCAGAACAACGCAGGAGCCCTGGGGTGGCTCAACCCAGCACCAAAGCTGGCATTACCGAAAAGCTGGGTATTTTAAAACATATAGAAAGAATGAATACAGTGTACCTCTTACACTTGACCACAAAAGAAACAGAATGCGGACCTGGTATTTACAGATCAGTCATTTAAAAAAAAAAACCAACCCACAAACAAATAAGACACTACAAAAACCACGCGTCCTACAATGCGTGCTCAGAATCTGACAGGAAAGTTCGTAAGATGTCATTCACACAAACTCCCCCTGTCCCATTTGGCTCAGTTTTCACCCAGGAAAATAAAAAGTCTAACATTTCTTAACCACGGAATGGCTACTGTCTGCAGGTGCAGAACAGAAATTAAAAAAACATATGGGATAACTAGTTTTGGCCTACACAATTTCTGATGATCTTTTCAGATATGCATAGGAGTATACTAAGGCCATATATATATATATAAAATATATAGATATATAATATATAAAGAGGTCTCAGGTTTCTGAGTTATCTGGCAGTGCCTCGCTGTCGGTTGTCTTCTCTGGCGATGTGTACAAAAAGTTACAGAAGATGTAGAGCGGGAAGGTCAGGAGGCTTCTGTCCAAATTCATCACTATCTGCTCCTGTAAAGCAAACACAGTGGACATTTGAGCATTTGCGTAGCAAGTGAGGCCATTACAGGGAAGTACATCAAAAAGCACCGAAACTGGTACTAACAGTCCTTCTATACATTTTAATTAACATGTATTCAAAAAGCAGAGATAAAAAACCTCAAGACAGTAATTCACCTTCACCTTCAGCAGGTGTTTTGTAATATTAACACTGACAAGCTATTCTGAAATTGCTTACAGCCCTTGCCCCAGGGCTGCCGACCCTTCTGCATCAGAGGAAACAGAACCGTGAGAAACGGCTGAGCAAACTTTACCTTCAAGCACATTGGAGATAAAGAGGGATTTTCTGCATTTGCAGGGAGAAAGTCTCTATGTACCCACCACATACATATCACTGCTGATTAGCACTTAAGACACTTGATGATCAAGTCTTTCACATTCCTTACTGAATTCTGCTGTCACAGAGGGTGGAAATGGGCACATTCTCTTAATAAACTCCACTCCTCTCTGAGGCTTTTGGGTCTTTGTTTAACAGAGCAATGAATACCACCCTTGAACAACAGGCAGGGATTCTTTTAACTCTTCAGCTTACAACGCAACAGAGTCTTCAAACAAGCTCCAAGTTTGCCTCTAAATGAGCAGGAGCCTGATGGACATACTATTCAGATGGGTAATCTCACCAGTGCTGGAAGTCTGGGAAGGCAAGCAGTCTCCAAACATACCTGGTCCTTCTGAAAGGTTAGAATCTGATATCCTGTTGTTCTACTGAAAGTAACTTTCCCGCTGCTATCAAAAGAGGTTACACGTAACCTAGGGACACAACAACAGTTAAATTAGTTTCCCATAACGTAGTTTTTCCGGCACAAAGAGTTTGTCCCAAGGAGACAGAATGGCATTTTCAAACATAACTAACCTGGTGGCAACAAAATTTAATGCAAGGGATGAGTTAAACTTGGATCCAAAAGAATGGATCCATCAGATGGAAAGACTTAGTTACAGTAGGAGATCTTAGCACACGCCACAGGCTCTGCCTCCTTGGTGATTATTTACCTGAAGGCTATGTTTCTCCGAGGCTGCAGACTGACTGATCCACTGCACGGCTGATCCAGCGTATTCCGCTTGAAAATGATGTAACCATTTGTATAAGTGACAAGAAGGTCAAAGCCAAAGTTGAACCCAGTCCACCGCCAGCAGTACTGAAGAGCACAAGTTAAAAAACACAGAAACAAACCAGCCCCTCTGAGCACTGGCCACAACACAAATGAGAAGTGCCGCTTCTCCAACAGCTCAAACTTGGGACCGGGATCCTCGGCTACAGAGATGTCTGGTGGATTCAAGGATCCTTGCCAACACCTCTTTGAGACATAAGACGCCCTGGTAGGCAACCACTCACTGTAGCGGCCAGCCTTTGCAGGCAGACGAGTACACGAGACAAGCTTCGCGTCAGCTGCCTTCCAAACATACGGAAATACATTTCACACAAGCGGATCTAAAATAGTTCTGCATCCTGGTACCTGCTGCTGTATGTCTGAGCAGCACTTAACTACACACCCCATTCGTGCTTAAAGTGCTCCTCGGAGTACAACAGCCTCATGTTAAGTGACTTCAGTGGGGAAGAAAATATTCATGTCTCCTGTGCTCTCACAGGACCTGCTACCTAAAGACACACAGACGTACACGGAACACAGCGGGGTTCTGGCTGTGGCTGTTACACAGTTTATCTGGAAAGCTTCCTTTTCCAGTTAAAAAGAAAGGGACATCAGTGATCAGAGCTTTATTTTAACTGAATGTATTTTACACGTCTCCGATGATAAGTCATGGCTACATTCCCTCCTTTCATGCAACAGAGGTTTTTCCAAACACGGGCTTGCTTGCAGTGCCAGAGCACAATTAAGTCACTAACTCCTTATTCATCTCAACGACAGCAAGCCTTTTCATCCTTCTAGGGGGAATAAAATAATTTCTTTAACGTAGCATCTCCGTTACCTCTTTTTGATGCAGTTTGACAATTAAGACCAACGTGTTTTGAAAATACCTAGCACGTCTAAGATGTGTCAGCTGCGCACAGACGTAGCCACGTGCCGTACTTACATGGCCACCCTCTGCAAGTTTTCGACCACACCTCATGCTGTTTCCTTCCAGTTCCTCTTTATTTATTTCCTGAGGCCTACAAAAAAAAAAAGGGCATCTTTAAGGATACTTAAACAGCTTTGTACGGTACTTTAACGTGGAAGAGCTGAACAGACCCCAGTAAACCGGTCTGAGCACACAGCTGACCCTTCTCTGTGCCCAGGTTAGACTAGATGACCTGCCAGTCCCCCTTCCAACCCGAATCATCCCGTGAACATCCGACTACTCTACAAAACTGCAATATAAGCCTCGGTAGGTAGGACTTTTACCAGAGAACCTTTTCAGGTATGGATATAATAGCCGTTGCAATGACATGCATTCCCCAATCCTCCTAAAAGAACCAAGTCCATTTTAAACACGGTAGTCCCGACTTACTAGGCACAAACATCAACGAGTGCTGCTGCTGAGGAACAGCTGCAGGACTCTGCAAAATAGCAGCGCTATGAAGCGGCACCCAGAGCGACACTCAAAGATTTCTCAAGCGGCTGGAAAAAAGTTTACCCCCAGCGACCACCAAGTGCCACGAGCTCTTGGTTCTGGCATCCTACACCAATATGAACTTGTTTCACCCAACAGTTTCCACTGCCGCTTCGGCACATAGAGAAACCTTGCAGAGCCGGCATGAGTAAAATCAGGCCCAGTTTTCCAGAGGTATGTTACTCACTTAACTTTAGACACGATGACATCGTTAACCAAATAAGCAACCATTGCCAGAAAGTCTTCAAGTTACACTGAGGACAAACGCTTGAAGTGAGTAGCATAAATCGCAATGAAAGGCAACCCCCACCACCACCCCCACGTTAAATTATGAACCCGCACTACCAAACAACACACTTCAAGCTCCACAAGCAAGAAGAAACGCTGCACCTCTTCTCTTCCTACTGTACAAACACCGCAAGAGCTTGTGGCTATGCCTTTTACGAACAAGCTCGGTCTGTGGTCTTTTTGCCCCGTTTCTGTAAAAACCAGTCCTGGACGCTTAAGTATTTTATGATTAAGTTAAGCAAACACGCTAATCATGCTAACCAAACTCATCCAAGAACCTCCCACATGCTTTCTACACACCTTCTAGCTGAACTGCTTACGTAGCTGACCCAAATTCAGTAATGGTGATAAAAGGTTCATTTCTGTTTAATTAGTGACAACTTTCACAAACATTAGTACATAATGTCAGAGAGACGGTAACATTCCCCCCTCGCAATTCCTCGAGCAGCCTCAGAAGATGCAAAACTTCCAGCTGTAACCGCTTACGCTGGCCTACCACGTGCTTAGCGAACAGTCAAGTTATCCTATTTCCTTCTTAAACACCACCAAAGAGACCATTAGAATAGAAACGACTCCAGTCATGGACTTGAAAGATCTCTCTCGCATCTGCCACAGAACACATGTTTAATTAAAAAAAGCAGCGATCCACTTTAGCCCAACAAGTAAACCTTGAGCAGCTACAGTTCAAAGTCACAAACTCCAGTATTACACTAAAAAATTCCCAAATTCTGGAGTGAGGAAAATGTTTAGTCCTTTTAAATGCAAACTACATAAACAAGGAGAGAAACATTTTCTCCTCCTCTCTGAAGTTATCAAAAGAGCAAACCACATCACATGTTTCAAAGCAATGTAATTTCCATGCTGGCAGCCCTAGAATAAGCGGGTGCAATTACGCTCTGCTCCAGGTGGGATATGAAAATAGAGCCTTACTTCAGCTCACTGGGAGTCAGACCTCACATTTCACTCGGCTTGACTGAGTTTGCATCCTTATCTCTAAGGAAAAAAACGTGTTAAGATACTGATACAGGCAGTAAGTGCGAGAGGAAGGGCAGCAGATCTGGATCAAAGGATGGTCTTATAAAACCCTAATTCTTTTCTTTCAGCTACCGGTTGGTCCAACATCCAAAATATTTGCTTTAATACAAAGGAACAGTTTCATGTCTTCCCTTCTAAGACATGAGTTACGGACCACAGGCATCTCACTGCAGGGTGGCAGTACGGCTTGCCAGTAGAAGACAGAGAAGTGGTCTCAGGATTTCAAACATCATCTCAGAGATTGCGTGCTGTGGACTAGCGACAGAACAATTGAACTGCACACGACTCCAGGGAAGCCCTCCGTGCACGCATGTGCGTGCACCCCCCATCTCCCTCCCACATGACTCCAGAGAACACCCTGTTCAGAGACAATCAGGCCATTATTGACTACAAAACAAACAGCAACCTGGATGCCACTTTGAACCATTAAGCTTGTAAACTACCAAAGTTAGAAGCAAAAACATATTGAGAAGAAACACTACATCTCACCCACTAATAAGTGGGCCATTGCCATCAGCGAAAGACCTTGGCAATAAATGCCATAATAAGAGATTCGGGCGGATGTCTACTGTTCAGTAAACTTTCTCTGCCTCAGATTTTTCACTTCTAGCTGTGTTTAAAAAAAAAAAAATCCCATACTAAAGAAAACTAGACAAGCAAGAAAAACATGGAAAAATACTCTGCTCCTTCCAAGAGTCACTGAAAGCATCTGCCCTGGAGTTGAACATGCAAGTTGCTCATTTTAAAAGCTGGTATGACCCCCATCATCTGCACTTCAGTTTTGTATGAGAGCTTGCTTTTTCAGAAGCAGGTGTATCTAACGGCTGACAGTTAAAACACTCTCCCTGCATTACAGTGAGTTACCAAAAGACATCAAAAATAAGCAAATACCAAGTCTTATCTTGAATAAGAACTCGGATGACTATGTTAATACTTGCTTTCATGCTAATTGTGGTTCCCATATGAGCTAGATGGTAATGCGCACTGTACATTCGCCTACTGTTAGATACATCCATGACTGCATTACAAGAAAAGTCTTCCCAAGCAAACAACAGTCCCAGAAACAAGCTATGACCACCCGACATTAATCTTTAGGAGCTGAAATGACGACATTCATAATGACGTACTTTACCTCTTCCGTTTTCTGGAGCACTGCTATTGACAGAGAGAACCGCTTCTTAAAGATCCTCTTAAGGCCAAAGTCAGAGTTTTGGGCATTTTTAACACTCTTACATAACACCAAAAGGAAGCGATTAAGGAAATATTTCCTATATAATACACAATTAAGCCACGGAAGCCACTGCCACGGGGTGTTGGGGCTAAAGCGTAAGCTGTTTCAAGACAGAGCTATGAGTACTTAAGAATAGGTCTATTGGTGGTTGGTCGTTCACTAACGATCCAGTCAAAACCTCCGGGTGGAAAATCCTGAACCACTCGCTGCCACAGAAGTACATCAAGAGAACACTCACTCTTCACTTCAAAAGGCAGGTGGGAGATCTGTAACTCTACCGCTGAACGCTGCCACAGACTGCACGGCCTTTGGTTCAAGTCAGGCTCAATGCAATGTGGCAAAACCAAGCAGAAGGGAACAGTTTGTGGTCACGCGCATACATGTCACATCTGTTAAATCACCATGCCTCGCTGCCCAAGCCACCACTGACGATCCTTGTGAGGCACAGGCTGAAGAAACCCAACTACACGTTATGCGCACAGACGCCAGTCAGGGTGTTCCACTAAGCACAGCTACCTGTACATCTCTGAAAGGGCACAGAAACATAGCAGTCGTCATGGCATTTCCTCAAGGGCGGTGCAGTGCTGTGGTGGTGCAGCCCCCCCACCCCTCTGAGATCCCAGGGTGAGCCCTATTGTGTTGTTATCTTGGTCACAACGACCTGGGCCTCAGGCAATCTCTGACCACACCTGGGCCATCTGCCCCCTGACCTGCGTACCAGAATTGTGGCCAGAATGTAAAATATTGACCAAAGCCAATCATCTCAATCCTATAAATAGTGATCCAAGACAGAGACCTTTTGAGCTCTCCTGCACCGCAGCCGGCCACGTGACCCTGTATCTCCTGTGGGCTGGGACGCCTCTCAGGGTAGGTTTTGCAAGGATGGAGGGATCTTCTGTTGATGTTTTTGCGAGGACTCAAAGGCCTGATTTTGCGAGGTTCACCGGCCGTGCGCTGATGAATATCAGCACATAAATGTGAGTAATTCATGAAACTCACAAAAAGATAATTTTTACTCACAGGTTAACCTCGGGGGGTATGTTTGTGTGCAGTGTGAATATATATATTATCCCTATTCACATAAACCATTGACCAAGCCTGAGACTAAGATTGGACCTAGCCGCGCCTAGGCTCCTCACTGAAAGGAGTTTAGAAAGCAAGGGCATCTCTTCTGAACCTTGTGACTCAATGGGAGGGTCCTGCTTATCCCCTGCATCCACGATCCCTCTGTGAACCATTCTAACTTGAGCATAACTGAATTTTCCTTTGTGCACTTCTTCTAGGCAAGTAATGGAGTGACCCTTCCCATTCTCCAATGTTTAACTAAGTCACTATATTGAATTCAAAAAATTCCACCACATTGCTGTTTTCAATTGGCTGATGCTGTTAAGAACCATACAACCTGGAACTCCAAAAGTTCATCTTGTCAGAATTTATATGAGAGGAAATTTTCTAGTTTAAGAAAGAGAGAAAGGAAAGCCTGTAATATACCTACCCAATATCATTGCCTTGTTCTGCTCTGAGCACGGCAAGCCACTGCTGTTTGTAAACAGAGGACAGCCATTCTAAAATTGAAAAACAACAAGAACAAAAAAATAAGCTTGGTGTCGCCTTTGGAGCCGGGAATGGGGGTGTTCATAGGCACTTGAAATATAGAAATAAAATCACATTGCAATAATAAGGTTACACTTATTAACTGGACGGCCTGTGCAAACCCACCACCTGATAACGCGCGTGTGTGATTCAGCTCCAGGCCGCAGGTACAGAAGAGGCAGTTCAGATAAAAATCAACTGCTAACACTGAGTAACTCAGGACTATTTTCATCTTATCAAGCATCCACGGTTGCCAGAAGTGATGCAACTCAACATGTTTTCTCAGTGCGCTAAGTTCTGTTCAGCCAAGGAGCTGGGTAACAAGCTCTTAGGAGAAGATGCCACTCTCTGAATCCCCAACAGAATTCTACACAAGTTAAACAAGAGGAAAACAGAATCAAAAGATAAAGGAAACAGTGCCTTATCACAGGTATGGTAAAAACAAACAGAACAGAAGCTGTCCCCTACTAGCAATAAACATAAGCCATGTCTTCCTCTGAGAACACCAGGAAGATGGTACGGAGAGCTACCGAGGTGATCAGGGGGCTGGAGCATCTCCCTTGTGAGGAAAGGCTGACACACTTGTGCTGGTTCAGCCTGGAGAAGAGAAGACTGAGGGGGGATTTCATAAATACCTATAAGTATTTAAAGGGCGGGTGTCAGGATGATGGGACTAGGCTCTTTTCAATAGTGCCCAACGCCAGGCCAAGGGGCCACGGGCACAAGCTGGAACACGGGAAGTTCCACCTGAACATGAGGACAAACCCCTTCCCTGTGCGGGTGCCAGAGCAGGGGCACAGGCTGCCCAGGGAGGCTGTGGGGTCCCTTCCCTGGAGACATTCATCCCCCGCCTGGACGCGGTCCTGTGCCCCCCCTGCTCTGGGGGTGCCTGCTCAAGCAGGGGTGGGACGGGGTGAGCTCCAGAGGGCTCTTCCAACCCCCACCACTCTGTGATTCTGTGAAGATTCTGTCAGCTGTATTAATTTAACAGCTGCAACCAAGAGATACAGCAGAACAAAACCTAACAGCTGCTAAGGCAGTTACACAGAAGGGATCAGAAGCAGCCAAAAGCCCAGCACATAAGTTCTTTTCAGTCAAGCTAATGAACAGCGGCAAGTCCGCAAGGTCTCAGATGAGAACAAACTCTAGGGAGGAATGGACTGGGATGGCAGGAGCGGCGAGAACCACCGTTAGCAGGAAAACAAAACAGGTTGGTTGCTGCTGAGGGTGACAGAAGGGTGAGATCACAGTGCTGAGATCGCCTTCGGAGTCCCAGATTCAAAACATAAAACCAGCCCTTGCCCTACTGACTCCCGAGTTAAGATTCAGGCTGCGATAGGACCAAAATGGGAATTCACCAGAGCGCAACAGAAAGCATTACAATGATTTAAGGAAAAGTGCACAGGTGAGGAACAGAGAATGGATGTGCTAGGAGGAAAAAGAAACAAAAAAACAATCAGGAGACAGAGCATCTTCGCTATTTTTGTATATGAACCTATGTCATACGCCATATTTCAACTGTAGTTCACCTGTTAATCTGTAAAGGTTAAGAGGAAAAATACTGCTCAGGAAGTGTTACACCATTTCTTTCAACTCTTCAACATGGTCGCCTTCTTTATACCTCCCTGAGAACTATTTCATCTAGAATAATCTAAAAGGCTTACACCACAATACAAACTGCCCAGCAATTTCCATGTTTCAAGGCTCTCTTGGGTACGATGCAATCACCTCAGACACTGGATGCTGGCAGCATCAGTTCAAAAGGGCACCACCAATATTTATCCAAGCCTCCTTTTAAAGGACGAGCAAAAGTTCCTGATCTTAACACAGCTTTTGGCTACACACCACCACCAACAGATTACAAGGGCCATCCAGTATTAACCTCTTCACTTACACTTCATTACACCTGTAGAGGTCTCCACATCACGCTGCTCTTCCCTCCCTGCTCTCCCAGTTCCCTTGGAATTCAAGTTTGGGGTTTTTTTCCTTTTTTTTAAATTCATTATCAGTGGTAGAGCACATTCTTTTTCAATAAGCACAGGCAAACCAGCCTCAAAGTTGCAATTAATCTCGTAACAATGTAAGAACATTCTTCCTCTGACGTATGTAGGCAGAAGGCTGCTGGGTTTGAGCACAGACACAAAATCTGTCCGCTGAAGAACACTAAGAAAAGGCTGCCCGTCGCAGTTCTGGTAAGCGATAACAAACAGCAACGTTAAGAGAAGGAAACCAAGCGCAGTACTGGCAAATGTCTGGTTTGCAACATCTTATTCACATGCTGACACAGCCACTTGACATGAAAATAATCCATAGTTCTCCTCTGTCATCTTTCAATTAAGGATCTAAAGGGTCACTCACCCACAGTTACCTTATTTTTTAATACAGAATGAAGATGCCTTTGCACTATGATTACCATCCGCACCAATGTTAATCGCCAGATGGATTATACTGACTTTATACATCACTTAAGCATCTGAAATACCACCCATCCACGATCGGATCTGTTCTTCTAGGATTTATGCATAGTATAAACTGTTATCACTTGCTCGAGGTCAAACCCTGCCCCATCTACCGGTCATAACCGACCAAACCATTCACCCAAGCTCCACCTCAGCTCGACGCAGCGGTCTACGACACACTGCCTCCACCTGCTGTTCGAAGGACACTTTCAAATAGACGTTGTGAGCACAGGATAACCAAGTTCCTTCGTATTTGACTTTGCCAGATCTAGTGAGGAAGACAGTCTCTTCTCCGTCTATGAAGGTATTAATCGAAGCCAGAAGCGAGAGCAGGGAAAGCCAGTGCATTTCAGCAGTGGTAACGGTTCACTTTCACTCAAGAGAGGGACAGATTTCTAGGGAGGGAAGGACCCTACTCCCTCCCCACAGCTACCCCCTATCAGAAAGTCCTAATTCAGCTTCTGATAGCGGCATTCTTTGAACATTTCAAAGTGTGAGAAAGAGGTGCTCAGCGTTATTGAGACATTCAGCTACAAAAAGCTGAATTCAGCTACAAAAAAACCCATTATTTCTAGCAGAGACAGGATACGGCAGCACAAGGAAGGCAAACTAAAGTAACACTCACTACATCACCTTAATGGCAAGGCAAGTGTTTTAAAAGCATCTAACAGTTTGACCAGGCTAGCAGGCTTCAAGAAAAATATCCCGACAAGTCTCCTCTGATATTGGACCATTATTGTGTTGACATCTATGGCAGCATGAAGGAAAAGCCAATGTGAGATGGAAAAAAAAAAATTAATTTTAGAGGAAGGCAGCGGTGTAACTCAAGGACAGGTTAAAGAGTTATGTATGGCAAGAGCCCAAAGCGACCCCGAAGGCTACAGACAGATGGCAAGAACACAGTTGTCAAGAAGTTGCAAATAAGAGTGATGAACAGATCAATAAAAGCAGTCTTAATTCACATTTGGCAATTACATTGCTAAACAGACATCGCAGGGACATGGACGGATGGATAGTTGTGCTGGGGACAGATATAGAAAAAAGAATCAATGCTGTGTACATGAGAGCTAGGGAAAAAAACTGTCAGAGAGTCAAGATGCAAAATTCAATGCTAAGATTCAACTACAATAAGGAAAGACCGAACAGAGTGAAATATGGAGCTAGGACACCAGGAGCCAGATCCAGAGGCAGAGCAGGGGAAGTCCAAACACTGTTACAATGAGCACAACTCACTCTGGGGAGGGGAAAAATAAATAATAATATATTAAATAAAAACAAAAAGGAAAAAGGAGGAGGGGCAGGTGTTTCACATGATAAAAGATATGAACGATGGTGGAAAAACACTTTCAAGTGAGAGCCCAACGGGGTTACTCATCTCCAGTTTCACTCATCTCTCAGCAGCCAAGTTTACACAGCTTCCAAGCAAAGAACAAAGCAAAGATGAGAATGCGGCTTCTTATCTTTCAGTGATACTGTAACATTAATAGCAGTGATCTATAACACATTAAATGGCATTTCACTCTATGGGCTTCAAAAAAGCACCAGGACCTAGAAGGAGGATGTATGCAAAATGCAAATAAAAGGACAAGAGCAGAATACGTCATTATCCCATCTCCTCCAAAAACACCCGAAATACCTGTCAGTAAATAATGCTTGTCTTTGAGGAGGGGAGACGAGTTCACAGCACCTTGTGCTTTTGGTTTTCATTTTCAGGTATTACTCCAAATCCCAGCAAAAACTACCCAGCTCTTTGTACAAAGATAATGGCTACAAAACAGTTGAGTCGCAGCAAATTTTGCTCTCTCAGCAGTTTTTTTGCATGCCTGGGACTCAGGGGTCATTTAAACACAGATAACCTACCATGTACTGATTATAAAGTATTTTGATAAACTGACTGATCAACAAACGCTTAACACACCTACGTGTCTGTCTTTTAAGACTTTCATGCATGTAAATTTAATGTTCAACTTCTGCTGAATCTTCAGCCGCAATTCAGACATTGGAGATAAACACGCAAGTGATAAGACCAGCAAATACACCTCGATCTTCCCAATGACTCTATCACAGGCCAGGCTAGGAAAGGCACACAGAACTCGATCAGCTGAGTACTCGCTCACCTGAGGGCATTAGGGAATCTCTCTCAATAATTCTGGCTGACGCCAAGTCACTGATGATATACTGTAATCTCAAGTGTGTGAACACCGACAGGAATGCATTCCCCTGTTCCGATTCCAGGAAGGCAACGTCATCCTCAAAATCTGCAAGACGGAGCACTGGTATTACAAGTTGGTTTTCTAAATATTTTCCAGAGCCTATTTGTATTTGACATTGAGGTTTACTTTATTAAGCACAGAAAGTTTTTATGGACAAGCAAACCATCTTTTGGAGCTAAACCCAAGAAATTACTTACACTCAAACCCTTTTGGCAGAACTGTTAGACCAAACTTTTCCTCTTTGGAAACACACACGTGCCTTCTAGCGAGAAGGCAACAAAAGCTTATCCTAACTGAACAACAGCAGAAGCAACGAAGCAAAACTAGCGACCATGTCTGCTCACTTGAAACATGTGGACAAAACAGTGAAAAGGCTATCGGTGCTGAGACCCTGATCCCGGGGACTGCTGGCAGAGGCCAGCCTTCCCAGAGAGAAGAGGAGAAAGTTGGGAAGTGGAGGAAGACTATCGTATTTTACTTCTGACCAGCCTCTTCCACAACCCAAGGCCATGCCAATTAATCCTACCTCTCCTGCGCCTGGCAAACCACGCATCAGCTTCGGTTAAGAGTTGTTTCAAAGACCCATTCCAAGTAGGCACTAGCTGGAGGAACATCCACTAGGGAAAATAAACAAACTCTAGTGAGTTAATTGAAGAAGTCTTCAAAACAGTAATACATGCGTTATTAACAGCGCTTTTTCATAATGCATTAATTCCTACAAAGATTCTGATACTCTCTTAGATGCTTCCAGGAAATACCAAAGAGGTTAAAATTCTCATTGTGCTACAAATCAGCTACTACGCTGGAGTTCAACTTCATAAAGCCCCAGCCCAACCCTTCGCCAAGTACCTTTTTGAGAGCGGTGTACACATCCATTTCCACTTGCACTACAAGTAGGTCAGAAGAACTAATCAGCTGTTTCATGAGGTTTATGCTGAAAAAAGACAAGTCATCAAAGAATTCTACGAGACATACAGACAAAACCAAGAAAGCAAGCTAGGTAACAAGCAACCGTCGATAGCCTAGAAAGTCGTGTTGAGCGAGCTGCACGCTTTGGAAGAAACTGTACTTCACCACTGACAGTTAACTGACGCCTGAATACCTGAGGTCTTTGAAGAGCGCCACACTCTGGTGAGGCATCAGGTTATTCAAGAGCCATTCCAGGCACCTAGATTAAAAGCAAGGAATTAGTACCTTCCTTTTTTTCTTACATATCTCGACATTCAAGCACAGTTGCTCAGGCTCACAAAGCCTGGTTATGTACCGCGTGATTCTGAAATACTGCTTTAACGTGCCCAAGACATGAATGCATAAAAGTATGAAGGGGAGTTCTTTCAAAAACATGAACTTTACCATAACACTTTCCAAAATTTTCTGTAACTCTTAAAGTTGCATTTAGTGTCTCTCAGGGAAGAGTGAAAGCTATATTCCTAGTGCTGTTAATGCCACAAAAAGCCCTGAGAACACACTAATTCTCAGCAGAAGGAAGCAGCTAGCACTAACCTCAGCATTCTGCTCCAAAATGTCTAATTACCCCTCCTAATTAAGATAAACTCAAGCTCAAGTACTGAATATTAAAGCAGCTTTGAGATAAAAGAGTCAATGATGGCAAGTATTGTTTCACTGTCACGCTGAAGACCAAATATATTGTCTTTACTAGTGTACGTTAGTAATTAATTCATTCACAGCACAGGCTGATCAATCGACCAGAATCTACACCAAATTTAAGGTAACTGGTTATAGTAGAAACCTGAAAACTAAACAGAACAAGCAGAGCCCAAGCCAGATACCTTTAAAAAAAAAATTAAAAACCAAACAACAAAAAAACCACCAACCTAACTGGACATTATCTCACCATTCATAAATTCACACTTCTAATTAGCAATGTACAAAGCAGCTCAGAGAAAGTAATTCTTACTTTTTCTTCACAGAGTCTAACCCATATGTTGCCGCTGAATTGTAATAACCACACACAGTTTCTGCATTAATGGTTTCCTTCATTGTTTCACCACATTGCTGGATTAAGTCATCCTGCGGGGAAGAAAAAAACCCACAAATATTCAAAGTTTTTATTTCCTAACTGAGGTTTCAAAGATTGTGCAGTTCATACAAGTTTTCATGCCTGAACAATTACCAGAGTCACACGTGCTACAGTGACCTCTGCTACTCTATCCAGAACACACAAACCAATCAATGTTCCTCAGAAAAACAGCTTTTTCTTAAGGATATATCACGTGAAAGAAAAGCTTAATGAATACTGTCAGGGTAGAACAAAGGAGCTGTTAAAACTTATTTTAGCCTACTTCTAGATATAATGCTCAAAATGGTGCTTAACATTACAACTGAATCTAAGCCATGCTATTTTGAAATAGAACCACTGTGTTACGTTTGGGGCTTTTTCCCACTTTGTACGAAAAGATTATTTATTTCTCCAGGTGAAACAATACGTGTGCGTGACTATGTTACGAACAGTTACCTTTAGCTGAAAAGAAAGCATAAAAATATTGCACATTTATTACTTACAAGCTGCAGCATGCAGGCTGCTGCTAAAAGGGCAACTACTCGACTGGGTTTTATTAATACATCATCTCTGTACAGCGAGCCAAAAGCCACCTGTAGAGCTGAAAAGAGTACAAGTGTCAAACTAAGACAGGACATACGAGCTCGGATAACTAAAAGAATCCTTAAATATAACCAAACCACTGCAACTCACACATTCTCTTCACTCCTGCTTGCTCAGGATAAAAAACTGGTATTTACCACCTCAAGCACACGCACATAAACAGAATACACAAAACATGGCAGTCACCGATGAAATACAGCCCCTTGCACCATTTAAACAAGATATTCATCTTAAAACAGCCACCAAGGCACGCCACGGGGCCACGTGCAGGACAGTAAAACTAGGTAAAAAGAAGAGAAATCTCATGCTCCTCCTCTGCAACTCATCACTAGTGTAACATTGAGATACTGCTGTGATGCTACAAATTTCTCTGTAATTCTTCTGAAAAACAAAACTCACAGTTCACTCCACGGTGCTTGGAACCATAGCAAAGCTTTCTGCCAACTCACATCGGTCCCCCGCGAGCCCCCCCCTCGGCAGCTTTTCAAGACCAGACAGATGAAGATGTGATCCACACTCCAACATTCGGATCTCCACAACAGTTGCACATATTGATCCTAAGAGCCCCAATGCCAAAACAACAGTACAAGCAGTTGCTTTCCAGATGTGCTTCCCAGCTCAGAGGTACAAAAGTTAATTCAACTCTACTGGTGACCCGAGTTAAGCTCAGAACTGAATGAGCACAGAACTCATTCTTTCAAGTTTCTTATTTACTCGTTTGAAAATTATCCTTAAAAAATTTTTTTTTTCCAGTTAATTTTCTGTCAGGTTCAGCTTGAACGCTGAAGGTAGGAGTTATGTTAAAATAAAAGGTTCCCACTTACCTTCTGTATCAATGTTTGGGTCAGGAATCTCCAACTCTATGATGTTCATGCTAGATTCTTTCCAAGCTCCACTGAACATACTGGAAAAGTAGCCTGACTACATGAGGGAAGAGGAGAGAAAAAGAACCCAAGTAAGACACTTAATGCAAATTAAAGCTCTCAAAAGCAGCACACGGAACAAAAAAAAATCATTAATATTTACCTTCATGCAGAACAAAATTTATGAAGGGAACTTTTCATAATGCAAACCACTCTGACCTACTCAAGAAAGGACTAACTGTAGTTGCTCTATTTCTGAAAGGGAAAATGCGTCTAGGACGTTTGGACTACGTGTCTGCAATCAGAGTGAAGAAAGAGCTTTCAAGGGCCACAAAAGCCACACAAACTCTTTTCCTACAAACCACACCACCAATGGGGATATAACCAGTCCAAGAATTAAGTCCTTAATGTTACCGGTGGACAACAAATCCTCCAGGCATCGCGGAATGCCTGTTCAGCTACTGGGGGGCTGGAGGGAAGAAAAGCATGCAAGACATACAAATTAATGTACAAGGTTGTAAGTCTCATACCAAGGACACATGCACATACACCACTTATGGAAATATACCTTTTCTTATAAAGTGTAAGGCATATAAAACTAGAATTTGATAGGTTTCCGTCCAAATGAAGTGAAATATACTGCTCTACTAGGATTCATGATTTTCCTTCTCAGCAGCAGATGTGCCCATTATGAGGTGCTATCACTCACTGAAGTTTACCTGAGAGATCAAAAAAATAAAGTCTATTTGTACAGCACCGTATGCCCTGACCTCTTAACTCAGCATTTCAACTCAGGGCAGCACATAACATGAAATCCAATTCTGATTTTATTTCATTACATAAATATTTCCATACCTTTGGCATATCCCCTAACTACGATGACATACAATACGCTACTCTAAAACCAGGACCTCAGTCATCTTGCCGATCCTCAGGAGGCTACCTTAGCTTTGCCATGTAGGCCAACTCCTCAGTTTCAGGAGAATTTATCATTTTAGTAACCAGTATCAGAGAAAATGAAACCCTCCATTTCTCAGACCTGCCACTCACAGGTAGAGCAGCACCTTGCTGTCATTTATCAAACTAAATGCAGTAGCTTGAGAGACTAGGGAAACAGAAACATACATCCTGAGAGAGGATGCTCAACAAGGCAGAGGAGTCGTGATTTCATTGACAGCGAGCTATTTTTAACACCCACAAATATTTTACCTTGAGAAACACCACTCCAACGACAGAGCATAAATTGAAATAGAAACCTGACTTAGGAGAACAGTTAACTTCACCACAAAACTTCATCTCACAAGAACATCGCTTGTACAATGACACCTCTACAGACCAAAACTGCAATTTTCAGAGTCTGTTCAAAAGCATCCACAGAAGCTATTTAATATTCAATTTTAGTCGTGCACCCACACTAAGTTTGAAGGGCTAGCTTCACGAACTTGAGACGGAGCAGCAGCACAATCACATCCACGATTAAAAGCATTGTCGCCAACAACAGCCTAAGGACAAACCACCAAAGTGCCCACCCTGTTTATGCTGCACAACGTTAAGTCTGACTGTCCAACCCACTTATACCCTGCCTCAGTTTTACAAAGTTAAAAGCAAGCAGACAATTAAAGCTGTGTCTCCCAGCTGTCCCCCTGGTCAAACACAACCACTGCTCTATCCAGAGGTGGCTGCCTATGATCAACCTTGGGCTATATGCAAGTGACTTTTCTGCCTGCGTTTTACACGCTTCAAAAGGTTCTGATGCACGCAAAAGGCTTTTTCCTACAAGAAAGCAATGAAACAGGACCTAGACAGGCTGGAGAGCTGTACCCAGGGGAACCTCATGGAATTCAGCAAGAGCAAGCGCAAGGTCCTGCCCCTAGGGAGAAACAACCCCCCGCACCAGCACAGGCTGGGGGGGACCTGCTGGAGAGCGGCTCTGCTGAGAAGGCCCTGGCAGTGCTGTGGGGCAGCGAGGTGACCCTGAGCCAGCATCGTGCCCTTGGGGCCACGAAGGCCAACAGTGTCCTGGGCTGCATTCAAAGGAGCATGGCCAGGGCAAGGAGGTTATTGTCCCCCTCTGCTCTGCCCCAGTGAGGCCACATCTGGAGTGCTGCATCCAGATCTGGGCCCCCTAGTTTAAGAAGGACAGGGAACTGCTTGAGCAAGTCCAGAGGAGAGCTACCAAGGAGCTGGAACATCTCCCTTGTGAGGAAAGGCTGACACACTTGTGCTGGTTCAGCCTGGAGAAGAGAAGACTGAGGGGGGATCTCATCAATGCTTATAAATATCTAAAGGGTGGGTGTCACAATGATGGGACTAGGCTCTTTTCAGTGGTGCCCAATGACAGGCCAAGGGGCAACAGGCACAAGTTGGAACATGGGAGGTTCCACCTGAACATGAGGACAAACCCCTTCCCAGTGCGGGTGCCAGAGCAGGGGCACAGGCTGCCCAGAGAGGCTGTGGGGTCCCTTCCCTGGAGACATTCACCCCCCGCCTGGACGCGGTCCTGTGCCCCCTGCTCTGGGTGTGCCTGCTCAAGCAGGGGTTTGGATGGGATGACCTCCAGAAGTCCCTTCCAACCCCTATCGTCCTGTGATTCTGTGAAATTTCCCTTGCTGTGGCCAATGCAAGCAATTGCTGTACCTATACTGGAAACATGGCTTTAACACTACAACAACAAAAATCAAGAATTCACTTCTACCATCCCTTCTTACACCAGAGGAGCTGCATTCAACCTGCTGAGCATCTCCCAGTGCCATCTTCACCTCGTAACACATAAAACCATTTTGTGTTTCACTACAGCTAACACAGAAGCGCACACATTTTCAGGTGTAGTACCTGATGTTACTTTCTCTTCTCGCTTCAAATACATTGCTTTCCAGGTTAGACTCCCACGTTAAAGGTAACGGCACAACTGAATGAAACGTTTCAAGACAAAGCCATGGTTTCTCCCCACTTCTGTCACAGGAAAAGTAATAAAAGAGAACAGACAGTAAAGATAACAGCACTCTTCACTCCCAAAGCGCAAGACGTCTTACAAAGAATTTCACCCTAACACGAGCCCAAAATAAAACACTTGTAAGAAACAGCATCTTTTTTGTAGGTACGCACTAGGATTTATTCTTTTCAGAGCTTCTGTGCGAGGAAGCAGCAAGGAAGCCTTCATCCTTGGATGCACAACAAATACAGAGACCCAGCACCAGCAACTTCCCTTCAGTTCCCTACCCTTGAGTCCCAATGAACACTAAAGTTGGACTGGGTCAGCAAGTGCTGTACAGATCCACTCCGGAAGCGCTTTCCTTGCTCTGCAATAATATTAACATCGCAGGAGACTCTCAGCCATTTCTTTAGCAAACAAGAACCTGTCCTCCGGACACCAAAAGACAGTTTTCAGGACTGTTTTCACAAAGGATGGGCCAAGGTTAAGATGATGAGATTAAAACAAAATTAAGTTGCAAGGGACAGAAACAAAGAAACTTTTCAAACACGAAGCTACAGCTACGCTTCCTAACATTACTATCAAAGGCACAAGGCATGTTGTGTAACTGCTTGCATCCACAGCGAGAGTGATAAGTCAGAAATGTAAGGGGAAGAAAAGGAAAGAAAAAAGTCTTGAGTCACACTTACCATTTACCAGACATTCTTTCATCACAAATACAGTTTCTCTTGCGAGGAAGAAAGGAGCCGCTTACCTGGCACAAATAGATCTTATGCAAGTTCCACTCCTCTCCCAGAGCACAAATTTTGACATCGCTGTTCTCCCCATTCACAAACAGAGTCTGATAAATATACTTAGAAGTGCTTTTCAGCTGTTTCCTATGCAAAAAGACAGAGACACACTCCTTCAAATTTGTCTGTTACAGAGGCAGCACCAGGTACCGGAAAGGGCTTTTTTCCTCCCCGTGAGGGACCAGCCTCCCCCCCCCGCCGTTGCTCACCTCCCCTCTCTTGTTCACTGCAGCAGCTGCTGCTGGGACCTTTCCGAAGCAGACAAGAAACTCCCCCCTGGCCCCGGCCCCCCACCAACCTCACAGCGGCAGCCCTTCCCCTCCGCCCCTCCCTTTCCCGCACAAGACCCCGAAGATCGGGCTCGGCCCTCGAGCGCCCCGGGCCCTTCCCGCACAGCCCCTCACTCGCCCCCGGCCTCGCCGGGCCCCTCCGCCCCTCACGGCCCCTCCTGCCCGCCGCGCCACCTCAGGGCCAGCGCGACCGCCGCCAGCCCCGCAGCCCCTTCCCGCCACCCGCCCCTGACAGAGCCGCGTCCGCGGCCCGGAGCCCCCTCGGAGGCGGCCACCGCCGCGCTTCCCCTTGACGGCCCGGCCGCCGCCGCCCCCTCAGGAGGCCGCCCGGAGCGGTCGGATCGTCCCAATGACTCCAGCGCAGGCCAGGCCGGGAAGGGCGCACAAGAACCCGATCGGCTGAGTACTTGTTCACCTCAGGGCATTAGGGGATCGTGAGTTTGTGCTGAAAACAGACAAGTCATCAAAGAATTCTGCGAGACATACAGACAAAACCAAGAAAGCAAGCTAGGTAACAAGCAACCGTCGATAGCCTAGAAAGTCGTGTTGAGCGAGCTGCACGCTTTGGAAGAAACTGTACTTCACCACTGACAGTTAACTGACGCCTGAATACCTGAGGTCTTTGAAGAGCGCCACACTCTGGTGAGGCATCAGGTTATTCAAGAGCCATTCCAGGCACCTAGATTAAAAGCAAGGAATTAGTACCTTCCTTTTTTTCTTACATATCTCGACATTCAAGCACAGTTGCTCAGGCTCACAAAGCCTGGTTATGTACTGAGTGATTCTGAAATACTGCTTTAACGTGCCCAAGACATGAATGCATAAAAGTATGAAGGGGAGTTCTTTCAAAAACATGAACTTTACCATAACACTTTCCAAAATTTTCTGTAACTCTTAAAGTTGCATTTAGTGTCTCTCAGGGAAGAGTGAAAGCTATATTCCTAGTACTGTTAATGCCACAAAAAGCCCTGAGAACACACTAATTCTCAGCAGAAGGAAGCAGCTAGCACTAACCTCAGCATTCTGCTCCAAAATGTCTAATTACCCCTCCTAATTAAGATAAACTCAAGCTCAAGTACTGAATATTAAAGCAGCTTTGAGATAAAAGAGTCAATGATGGCAAGTATTGTTTCACTGTCACGCTGAAGACCAAATATATTGTCTTTACTAGTGTACGTTAGTAATTAATTCATTCACAGCGCAGGCCGATCAATCGACCAGAATCTACACCAAATTTAAGGTAACTGGTTATAGTAGAAACCCAAAAACTAGACAGAACAAGCAGAGCCCAAGCCAGATACATTTAGAAAAAAAAAAAAAAACAAAAAACAAAAACCAAACCAAAGAAACCACAAACAGAAAACCACCAACCTAACCTGGGCATTATCTCACTGCTTATAAATCCACACTTTTAATTAGAAAGGAATTCTTACCGTTTCTTCCCAGAGCCTAACCTGTATGTCCCCTGCTGAATTGTAATAACCACACACAGTTTCCTCATTGTTTCATCACATTACTGGATTAAGCCATCCTGTGGGGAGTTAAAAACCCACAAATAACTCAAGTAAGACACTTAATTCAAATTAAAACTCTCAAAAGCAGCACACGGAACAAGAAAAATCATTCATATTTACCTTCATGCGGAACAAAATTTATGAAGGGAACTTTTCATAAGCAAAACCACTCTGACCTACGCAAGAAACATCTAATGGTAGTTGCTTGTTTTTGTAGGTACGCACTAGGATTTATTCCTTTCAGAGCTTCTGTGCGAGGAAGCAGCAAGGAAGCCTTCGTCCTTGGATGCACAACAAATACAGAGACCCAGCACCAGCAACTTCCCTTCAGGTTCCTACCCCTGAGTCCCAACGAACATTAAAGTTGGACTGGGTCAGCAAGTGCTGTACAGATCCACTCCGGAAGCGCTTTCCTTGCTCTGCAATAACATCATAGGAGACTCTCAGCCATTTCTTTAGCAAAGAAGAACATGTTCTCTGGACACCAGGGTTAAGACCAGGAGGCTAAAAAAAATTAAGTCGCAAGAGACAGAAGCAAGGAAACTTTTCAAACACAAAGACACAGCTACGCTTACGTCCTACAAATCTCTTGGCATCACTATTCTCCCCGTTCACAGATTTCGATACGTATACTTAGAAGTGCTTCTCAGGCTTTTCCTATACCAAGAGGCAAAGAGAGACACACTCCTGTGGGCCCACAAGCGCCTCGTCTCTGCCATCCCGTCCTCCAGACGCTGTTCTCCTGCTCCCACCTGCGCCCCAGGGGCCGCAGCTCCGGCAGAGAACCACCTGCTGCTGCCTGGGCTCCTCCCCAGGGGGACAGCGTCGGTGGCTGGATCCAATGGATCTCAGCATCCATTTCACACAATCACTGACTCCTTGAGATGGCCGGGAGGTCGACAGAGGGTGGAATTAGATGGTCCCACCCCGCTGCTCAGGGAGGGCACCTTGCAGCCGCTTGGTCGTGCCCATGTGCAGAGGGCTGTGGAACATCCCCAAGGCTGAAGACTCCACAAGCTCCCTGGGCCACCTGTGCCAGTGCTCGGCACCGAGCAGCCTTTGCACTTCCCGTTCCTGAACTGCATGAGGTCCCTGTCAGCCCAGCTCTGCAGCCTGCCCAGGTGCCCCAGGATGGCAGCAGGACCCCCTGGCCGAATCGCCAGCTCCTCTCGGGCTGGTGACACCTGCCAACTTGCTGACGAGGCGCTCTGCCCCATCACCCAGAGCTAACGTTAGGTGAGGAAGGGGCGAAGCACGACCAGAGCCACTACTGACCCCCGGGAGACACCGCTACGTCCTGGCCTTGCGCTAGGCTTGCTGCCACCGAGCGGCACCCTCTGGGCCCGGCCGTTCAGCCCCTTTCAGTCCCGCCCGCTGTCGGCTCATCCAGCCCACTTCCATTCGAGTGGCTCCAACGCCGTGTTTAGAAAGAAGAGACTGCAAGATGGGCGCACTCAAGCACACAGCTTTCAAAATCCCACGCCACAAACCTCCCACGCTGGCTATTTCCGCCAATTGCCCCAAAGCCTCCAGAGAAGAAAACACCCCGTAAGCTCACGCCTGCAAGGCCAACGACTGTTTTTAATTCCGGATTTGGCTTTGCTGCCCGTTGCCTCCCAGCGAGCGCTGTTTTTTGCAAGGCGATCCCAAAAGCTGAACGCAGGCTAGAGCTCTTCCTCGAGGGACCTGTGGGCAGGCGTGCCAGCCGGCAGAGCCGTCCAGCTCTCTGGAAGCTCTCTTTGAGTCCTTCCTGGCCAGAGGCAGATCTGGGAGGAGAGACAGGGTGGGCTGCCGGCGCCCTTTGTGCAGCTTGGTCCCTGCTGGGGGCGGTCTGGCTGCTTCCTGGATTATTCTTCCTCCTCTTCGGCATTGCGGGAGTCAGATGCTGCGCTCCTCCCGCATCCAGGGTCACAATCTGCCCCCGCCACCGCTGCAGCGCCCCGAGTGCCTGTCCCACCTGCATCTCTGGACTGCTGAGACCCTCCTCCTCCTGCCCCTCTCCCTCTCCCTGCCCCTGCTAAGGGCTCCTAGTCCATGGTGACCACAAACAGGCTGTGGGGATCATAGCCGTGCCGTGGGGATCTGCTCCCCACTCTGTGCTCCGCTGAGTTTGCTCCCAAGCAGCCCTGGCTGCGGGAGCCCCCTTGGAGCCGGCGTTGGAGGGCCTCGGGAGCTGCATCGCCTCTTGGGGCTCGGGCACAACGCGGAGGACTTGTTCTCTCCCTCTTCCTCTTGCGTGCTGAGCGGCGGCGCCCCGTGTGCTCCACAGGGGGGCTGTGGATATCATTGCCCCGCTGACAGCATCTTCTCTGCTCCCTCTGCTTTGGCAGGCTCTGCTCCTGAGCAGCACTGGCTGCGCGAGCTGACTGGCAGCTGCTCTTGGAGGGCCCTGGAGCTGCGCCGTGCCTGGGAGCGCAGTCAACACTCGCAGGGCTAGTTCTCTTCCTCCTCCCTGCTGAGTGCTCGTAGTCCGTGGGGTCCACGACCCAGCTGCGGAGATCCCTGCCCCACTGCGGCGATCTGCTCCGGGGCCTCTCCCTGCCACCCTTCCTCTGGGAAGAAGGGCTCGCTCCACGCTCCTCCTCCTTGCTGCCCTCCTGCATGGTGTGCAGCAGACGGCCCGAGGGCGGAGAGCAGACCAGGCAGTCAGCTTTCCTTCTGGACACCAGCCTTGTCAAGCTGCAGAAGAAGCGATGCCAGCAGAAGCCCACGCAGGAGGCAATGCTGAGCCTGCCTGGCCAGATGGGGCCCAGCCAGCCTGCAGATGCCTCCCGTGCACCTGCCCAGGTGGGCTGGCTGGTGCTGGCTCTTGCGGAGGAGCCGCTGTCCCCTGGAGAGTCCTCCATGCCCGCTGCCACGTCCTGCAAGGAGAGCTGGGATAGGGTCCTGCCCTTCCCTCCTCAAGGGAGCAGAGCCGCGGGAAGCCCCAGAAGGTGCCTGAGGGGACAGCTAAGGGCCTTCCAGAGCCTCTCCTGGAGGGCTGCAGAGGCGGAAGGGCCAAAGGCGCACCAATGGGACGGATCTAGGGGGGGTGCTTTGAGAGGGAGCAGCGTCGCAACTGTCAACAGCGGTGCCGCGTGCCAGGGAAAAGAGAGCGATGCCAAGATGCCAGAAAGAAGCCCACTGCCCACGTGCTGCCCTCAGCCACCTCCCCGGGGTTACCTTGGTCTGTCGAGGCTCACCCTCTGCTCCCACAGAACCCACTTGCTTCCTGCTGGACCCCCACAGGCTGAGGAAGGAAGGGGCATACGATGGTGCCGGTGAGGAAGCAGCCATTTCGCTAGGTTTCCGATCAGAGCACCTGGAGAATAAAAACAAAGAGAGGCATCTCTCTTTAGGGCTCTTCTTGCAGCCTCCTCTCGGCTTCAGTCCTTTTGTGGGAGCGGTTTCTACGACAGAGGGAAGATGCGACCAGGGCCGCAAATGGCATTCTGGCAAGTTCAGCTGGGGTCTTCCCCAATCCCCCTGTCGGAGCAAGGCCTCGTCTTTATAACCCCTATGGCCTCCATGTCATAGAATCGTAGAATCATCAGGCAGTTTGGACTGGAAGGGACCTGAAAGATCACCTCGTTCCACCTCCCCTGCCCTGGGCACAGACACCTTCCACCAGACCACGTTGCTCAAAGCCCCGTCCAGCCTGGCCTCCAACACCTCCCGGGAGAGGGCACCTACAGCTTCCCTGGGCAACCTGTGCCAGGGCCTCGCCACCCTCACCCTCAAGGATTTCTTCCTAACAGAGAGCTAACCAAAACCTACCCTCCCTCGCTTTCAAACCGGTCCCCCTCTTCCTACCACCACACTCCCTGATAAAGAGTCCCTCCCCACCTCGCCTGTAGGCCCCCTTTAAGTACTCTTCCCTACGTCAGCCAGCTTCACAGAGCAGGCAAGCAGCACTTTGCACCAGGGCAGCAGCCTAAAGCCCGCTAGGGAAAGATAACCACTGACGTGGGGTAGCTCAGCTCTGACAGCGCTGAATGGGGCGGCCTGTACTCGCTCTCCTGTGAGAGAAACGCTCGGGGGGATGAGAAGAAAATCAGCACAAACCAGGAGAGGAAACCGATTCTAAACAGGTTTTAGTACCGCTTGTTATTTATTACCTGATGTAAAACAGCAGATACGCTTGCTGCCTGAGCACGGTGTCGATGCCACAACGATCCACAGACTCATCGTCCATCTTATACCACGCTCCGCTGCTGGCCTGCAAAGAAAGGCGTCGATGTCTGGAGATGAACGGCACGGTGCCTCCACCAACCCAGGCAGAGAACTGCAGAACCAAGAGAAAGCCAAAACCAACCCAGCCCAGCCCCTAAGGAGACCTTCTCGCCAAGACCCTCGGCTGCCAGTAACACTGCCGTGAAAGCGTGTCTTCGGCAGGGTAGATTTTGCCCTGCCTTGCTAGGCAGGACGTCCCTCTTTACCTTTGTGTAGCAGAAATAGTGTCCGTGATAACAGCTGGGACCGCGGTGCACCACGACAGCATATAAGGAGTAGAGGAGGGGCTCCCCAGCTGCGTGAGACGTGTACGGGCGAAGGTCCAAGTACTCGGGGTACTCCACAACCTACGGAGAGAGCAAGAGGGCTCAGAAGCCATCCTGAAATACTACGTGAACTAGCCTTCCAAGACTAAGGGCTAGAGGCGTAGAAAGACATCTCTGGGGCTGACGGCAACTCGGCGCTCCCTAAAGCTACGTGGCGTGGTTTGGGTGGCAGGAAACTGTTCTCGGCCAAAGCAGCTCTGCTGGAGCAGGGCACGCGCTTCTCCTCCCGCGGGAACTCTCCTCTCCTGGCAAGGGACCGCAAAGACCTCAACGCCAACAGCCGGCGAAAGGCCCCGCTGCTTTGGGAAACCCCCTGCGCCAGGAAGAGGAGGTTGCGCTCCAGCTGCGTACACACCTTGCTGATCTTCCCGCCGGTGAAATCGTCAAACCTTTTCAGGCACACCGTGAGCACCATGGGCGCGCGATGGATTGTAAACCTCTTGGAGGCGGCGACCATCCTCTCACACCTTGGAAGCAAGCAGAGAGGCGAGGGCTGAAACGCACCCTGCGACGCAGCCTTTCTTCCCCCCGGAAGGCCAGACAACCCTTCCCGTCTCACACATCCTTGCGCTATTTTAAAACTATTCAGCACTGTAAGGCCACGCTAAAGCCAGCTGCGTCGTCTCCTTGTGCGTTAAGCCTACACGAAACGACGGCTTATGCTCGGCGACACGCAGCACCTTCACGCAGGATCTAGTACGATTAGGACGTTAGCGTTCATCTTACTGGCTACACCGATAGCAGTTTTCGCCCTCCAGCCGCTCAGGTCGGACAAAGCCCTCCAGAGCACCGGTGACAGAAGAGGCTGCCTGGAGGAGTGAGAAAGGAGAGCACTGAGCTGCGGGAAACACCCTCACCCAAACACCTCCTAGGAGTTTACGCAAAAACCTAGCTAGACGACGCTGAGGAGACCCGCCCTCAGCCTGCAAGCAGCGTCCGGAAGGAGACGGGACGAGCCTTTGGGGCTGAACATCGCCCTCCTTCCCAAGGGATTCCCAAGGCTACCGAGAGCCACCTCTCTGTGGCGCTGCACAGTTCAGCTACCGAGGGTGTGCAGGGTCACCACCAAGGAAAACAATACCACCCGCCAGGCCAGGAGCCAGACGGCTGCTGAGGGAGGGCAAAGGGAAGAAGGCTGAGAGGACGTCCAGGGTGCAGAGAGGACAATTCCCACTCGCCCGCCTTCAAGCCAGCACCCACAGGCAGACCGCTGCCACGGCCTCCCCAGAGGGACTCGGGCCATTCCGCTTCCCGCCCACCACCAAGCTCTCTTCGGGTCACAGGAGGCGTTTTTAAGCCAACCGCGTTGATTCTGGAAAGCTACAGGGGCCTTGGGATGCCCCGAAGCACAAGCCACAAGCCCTCTTACTTTCACGTCCAAAGGAACGTCCAGGAAGGCCTCGTAGGAACTGGAAACTGCCTTGCAGCTCAAGCACGTGACTGGAAGGCAAACCGAAACGCTCAGCGATAGGGGAGGTCGACCGTGCCCGTTCATGCTCCTCCTACCTACTGCGCCAGTCAGACGTACAGCTGTTTATCACAGGCAGCAGGCAGAAGGGCACAGCCAGTCCCAAGGGGAACAACAGGTGGGGAGCAGTACCTCTGGATCTCAGAGAGCCCCCAAAGATTTGATGGACGACGGTAGTCGATTGGGAAGAGATGTCCAAGCTGGAAAGAAACGGTAAGGGGCAGAGAGTCACCTCCTCCAGGAGTTTTACTTGGCCTGAAAACCCTGGGCGCAGGTTCTCCTTGATGGGAGCACCTCAAGGAGTCCAAAGGGCTCGGGAGCATTGGAAAGGCAATTTGCTTGTGCTTACTCGCTGCTTCCGCTCAGGCAAGCGCTCTGCATGGCATCGACAGCAAGGCGGAGGAACTCGTGGGCGTCTTCCTGCACGCCCAGCTGGAAATGTTCTCCTATGCCTAAGAAAGAGGAAGTTAGTCCTTCTCTCCTCCGCGAACAGACGGAGACATGGCAAAGCACCTGAAACGACTTACATGTCAGAACGCTGACGACACCCCAGGGCTCGATGGCACTGCCTGAGGAACGCAAGACGCTGTTCACGTGCGCTTCCATCCTGCACATCACGCAGACGCCTTGCTGACGACCTGAAGAGGGAGGTGGGAGGGAAGCAAGCTTCTCCGCTTAGCAAAATAGCCATAGCAACGGGAAACCTCACGCAGACCTTGGAGTCCCAGGAGCGGCCTCCACCCCTCCCAAGGCCCCCACGTCCCAACAAGCCCAGGACATTCGAGTGCGCAGAAGACACTCTTCAGAAGGACGCTGCTTCGCTGACAGAGCCTGTCTGTGCCACAGGCAAAGAGGGTTTAACTTGCAGGAGCTGGGACCAAGACGCGGGGCTACAAAGAGGCGCCTTTCTGAAGGGGAAAGAGACACCTGGACAGGACAAGCGGCTTCTGGGCTTGAGTGTTCAAAGACGACCAACTCGGCGGGTTGAGAAAGGAGGGCGGCTTTGCTCCTAAGCTGAATTCCAGGTGCTGGGAACCCTTGGCAAGTGCCCAACGAACGAGGAGCTGTTCATCAAAGTACTCACACGACTGGCTGTGCTCCCGAGAGAGCAGGTAGTTGGCCAGAGGGGGTGTGTAGGTCAGGCACTGCAGGATGGAGTTGAGGAAGCACGTATTGCCCAGGTTGTGGAGTCCCGCTCCGGCTCCCTGTCGGCGCTGCCAGGCCAGGCAAATCTTCTCCGGGGGAAAGAGGACCCTTTGTGGAGGAGCCATTCCCTCGACAAGGACTGCAGGGAAACGACATTGGGGAAGAGGTGAGAAGGCAGCCCTGCTTCTGTCAGACCTTTCTGCCGGCAAGGACACCCTTCAGTGTCTTGTGCCTAGCGGCAGAGGAGTGACACAAGGTGCTTTCCTGTCTCTAATGGAGAACACCTGGGTAAGCCTGGCTGCTAGCAGGAAAGCGCCCCAGGATTCGCCCTAGGCTCTCAGCGCACCAGCAGGCAGGGATGGAGCCCCAGCCGCGCCCGTTGCCTTTGGCGTTGGCAAAGGCCGAGCCTGCTGGCAAAGCCGCTACTCACAGGAGTCGTTCCCCGTTGCGGCCATCGCTCCTCTCGGGAACAGAGGGGAAGGCTCCGGATGGCAAACGATGTCGGGAGGCGCTCCAGAGAGAGAGCAGCGCCGAGCCTGCCGCCTGATTGCAAAGAAATAACCGCAGATCACCAAAAGGGTTTAAAAAAGCGCCACACGAAACCCACAGAACGGTATCTGCCCTCAAATCTCTTTCGGTGGTGCTCGGAACTGCGGCAGAGCTGCAGGCTGACGCCTTTCCCAGCGCTGTCCCAGGGCCCCAGTCCACAGCACCGTCAAAGGCCCTTGGGAAAGGCTCCAATGCACGGCACCTTCTCTGAAGAGGACCTGCTGCTGGCCTGTGGCCAGCGTTAGCAACACAGCCCGCCGCCTCTCTAGCCCACGCTTTCCCACCTTGCGTGCAGGAGCGACCGGCTTTGGGCTGCTACTTGAGCAGCTCCCGCTGCCGTGCTCCTCCTCTGCCAGCCTTCCTACCGCAGCACTCAGGGTGGGCTTCTCGTCCTTCTAGGCTGAGCCCAACGCCTCATGCTGCACTGCCACCCCCCCACCCCCTACTTGCCCCTCCTAGGATACGGCAAAGAAAGAACAACTGCCAAACAGCAGCGCTACCCATAGCCCACGTGTGGCCAGCCTACAAAGGTGCGATGGCTCAGCCCAGGGCTGGCAAGGTACAGACCAGCCTCTGCTTTCATCCCACAGCGACCTACTCTGCCATCTGCCCTGCAAGTCACGTCACGGTTACCTTTGAGAGAGGAGGGAAGCTGGGCAGAAGTGGGCAGGAAACGAGGAATGCTTGGAAAAAAGGAGCCGCGCGAGCAGCAAAGGCAGGAGCCGAGTTGTCCCGAAGGCCAGCTCAGCCCAACTGGCCTTCGCTGGCCCGCTCCTCAGGATCACAGGCCCTGGCCGGGTGAGCTCACAAGCGCCGGGCGGGTGCCGCATCACCGCCCCTTTGTGACACGGGGACGCACGGGGACGCGCTGCGGCCAGCAGCCGCCACAGCCCGGGCACCTCCTGTAGCCAGCAGCTGGCAGCCCCCGGGCTTCCCCACGCGCTGCTGCCCAAGCGCCGTCTGTCCGCCGGCAGAGCTCCCACCTCTTCGCCGAGCCACACAGCCAGACGGACGAAGCGCTGGCCAGGCCTGGAAGCGCTCCTGCTCGCACCTTTGCCTGCCACCTGCGCTCGCTGAGGCTTTCCTTTCTGCTCTGCCCAGCTACAGGACTGTGTCCGTGACACTGGTGTAGCAAAGCACCCGGGCTCTCGCAGCTTCTTTTCCAAGGAGTTTGATCTGCCCCCCACCAGCTACAGCCACAGCCTGACTCTGAACGAGAGCTACCAAAGAAACGCCCTCAGCAACTGCGCTGCATTGACCTTGGCTGCCTCTCTCACCCTCCAGCTCCCCAAAACATTGGTGGGCAGCGCCTTAGCACCTGGATTCACCCCTTGACCTGCTCGGAGCCCGGGGAGCATTGCTTCCAGCGCACGCTGGGGCCCTGCCACAGCAGCACTAGCAGGCTCCAGAGCCCTTTCCCTGGCACCAGCCAGCAGCCAAGCGCCGCATTCAATGCTCACGCCACAAGCTCACCGAGCAGGACAAAGGCAGCTTTGCTTCCAAGCCTCCTCTAGCACCGCTCCTCCAGCTGGCAGCCATCCCACACTCCTAGGTGCAGAGGGACCTCACTGCTGAGCTCAGGGCAGGGTCAGGGCTCCGGAGCTGGCAGCGCCCAGTGCCACCCAGGAAAGCAGGGCACCCTGGCAGCTGGAGGCTGAGCAGGGTGTGCCCGCTCCTCACTCACACGCTTCAGCCACAGCTCGTGTGCTGGGGCAGCACGGCATTCGTTACCCTTCACAAAGAGCCACGGCAGGCGGGCTGGCTTGGCTGAACGTGGCTGAAGAGCGCCTGTGCCCCGAGGGGCGCCTTTTGCCGAAGGCATCTTGGGCATAAGGTGGCCGGGCCAGAGTTCTTTCTGCTTTGACTTTCTATAGCATTCTTCCTCTGAAGGTGCCGGGGTGGGGGCGGGCGGGGCAGAAGAAAGGAAGAAACACCATTCCTTGCTGTCAGGACTAAAGGCTCCAAGGAAGCGGAGCAGAAGCAGGTGCCGGAGCTCGGCCTCGGGATGGCAGCAGGACCCCCTGGCCGAATCGCCAGCTCCTCTCGGGCTGGTGACACCTGCCAACTTGCTGACGAGGCGCTCTGCCCCATCACCCAGAGCTAACGTTAGGTGAGGAAGGGGCGAAGCAGGACCAGAGCCACTACTGACCCCCGGGAGACACCGCTACGTCCTGGCCTTGCGCTGGGCTTGCTGCCACCGAGCGGCACCCTCTGGGCCCGGCCGTTCAGCCCCTTTCAGTCCCGCTCGCTGTCGGCTCATCCAGCCCACTTCCATTCGAGTGGCTCCAACGCCGTGTTTAGAAAGAAGAGACTGCAAGACGGGCGCACGCAAGCACACAGCTTTCAAAATCCCACGCCACAAACCTCCCACGCTGGCTATTTCCGCCAATTGCCCCAAAGCCTCCAGAGAAGAAAACACCCCGTAAGCTCACGCCTGCAAGGCCAACGACTGTTTTTAATTCCGGATTTGGCTTTGCTGCCCGTTGCCTCCCAGCGAGCGCTGTTTTTTGCAAGGCGATCCCAAAAGCTGAACGCAGGCTAGAGCTCTTCCTCGAGGGACCTGTGGGCAGGCGTGCCAGCCGGCAGAGCCGTCCAGCTCTCTGGAAGCTCTCTTTGAGTCCTTCCTGGCCAGAGGCAGATCTGGGAGGAGAGACAGGGTGGGCTGCCGGCGCCCTTTGTGCAGCTTGGTCCCTGCTGGGGGCGGTCTGGCTGCTTCCTGGATTATTCTTCCTCCTCTTCGGCATTGCGGGAGTCAGATGCTGCGCTCCTCCCGCATCCAGGGTCACAATCTGCCCCCGCCACCGCTGCAGCGCCCCGAGTGCCTGTCCCACCTGCATCTCTGGACTGCTGAGACCCTCCTCCTCCTGCCCCTCTCCCTCTCCCTGCCCCTGCTAAGGGCTCCTAGTCCATGGTGACCACAAACAGGCTGTGGGGATCATAGCCGTGCCGTGGGGATCTGCTCCCCACTCCGCGCTCCGCTGAGTTTGCTCCCAAGCAGCCCTGGCTGCGGGAGCCCCCTTGGAGCCGGCGTTGGAGGGCCTCGGGAGCTGCATCGCCTCTTGGGGCTCGGGCACAACGCGGAGGACTTGTTCTCTCCCTCTTCCTCTTGCGTGCTGAGCGGCGGCGCCCCGTGTGCTCCACAGGGGGGCTGTGGATATCATTGCCCCGCTGACAGCATCTTCTCTGCTCCCTCTGCTTTGGCAGGCTCTGCTCCTGAGCAGCACTGGCTGCGCGAGCTGACTGGCAGCTGCTCTTGGAGGGCCCTGGAGCTGCGCCGTGCCTGGGAGCGCAGTCAACACTCGCAGGGCTAGTTCTCTTCCTCCTCCCTGCTGAGTGCTCGTAGTCCGTGGGGTCCACGACCCAGCTGCGGAGATCCCTGCCCCACTGCGGCGATCTGCTCCGGGGCCTCTCCCTGCCACCCTTCCTCTGGGAAGAAGGGCTCGCTCCACGCTCCTCCTCCTCGCTGCCCTCCTGCATGGTGTGCAGCAGACGGCCCGAGGGCGGAGAGCAGACCAGGCAGTCAGCTTTCCTTCTGGACACCAGCCTTGTCAAGCTGCAGAAGAAGCGATGCCAGCAGAAGCCCACGCAGGAGGCAATGCTGAGCCTGCCTGGCCAGACGGGGCCCAGCCAGCCTGCAGATGCCTCCCGTGCACCTGCCCAGGTGGGCTGGCTGCTGCTGGCTCTTGCGGAGGAGCCGCTGTCCCCTGGAGAGTCCTCCATGCCCGCTGCCACGTCCTGCAAGGAGAGCTGGGATAGGGTCCTGCCCTTCCCTCCTCAAGGGAGCAGAGCCGCGGGAAGCCCCAGAAGGTGCCTGAGGGGACAGCTAAGGGCCTTCCAGAGCCTCTCCTGGAGGGCTGCAGAGGCGGAAGGGCCAAAGGCGCACCAATGGGACGGATCTAGGGGGGGTGCTTTGAGAGGGAGCAGCGTCGCAACTGTCAACAGCGGTGCCGCGTGCCAGGGAAAAGAGAGCGATGCCAAGATGCCAGAAAGAAGCCCACTGCCCACGTGCTGCCCTCAGCCACCTCCCCGGGGTTACCTTGGTCTGTCGGGGCTCACCCTCTGCTCCCACAGAACCCACTTGCTTCCTGCTGGACCCCCACAGGCTGAGGAAGGAAGGGGCATACGATGGTGCCGGTGAGGAAGCAGCCATTTCGCCAGGTTTCCGATCAGAGCACCTGGAGAATAAAAACAAAGAGAGGCATCTCTCTTTAGGGCTCTTCTTGCAGCCTCCTCTCGGCTTCAGTCCTTTTGTGGGAGCGGTTTCTACGACAGAGGGAAGATGCGACCAGGGCCACAAATGGCATTCTGGCAAGTTCAGCTGGGGTCTTCCCCAATCCCCCTGTCGGAGCAAGGCCTCGTCTTTATAACCCCTATGGCCTCCATGTCATAGAATCGTAGAATCATCAGGCAGTTTGGACTGGAAGGGACCTGAAAGATCACCTCGTTCCACCTCCCCTGCCCTGGCCACAGACACCTTCCACCAGACCACGTTGCTCAAAGCCCCGTCCAGCCTGGCCTCCAACACCTCCCGGGAGAGGGCACCTACAGCTTCCCTGGGCAACCTGTGCCAGGGCCTCGCCACCCTCACCCTCAAGGATTTCTTCCTAACAGAGAGCTAACCAAAACCTACCCTCCCTCGCTTTCAAACCGGTCCCCCTCTTCCTACCACCACACTCCCTGATAAAGAGTCCCTCCCCACCTCGCCTGTAGGCCCCCTTTAAGTACTCTTCCCTACGTCAGCCAGCTTCACAGAGCAGGCAAGCAGCACTTTGCACCAGGGCAGCAGCTTAAAGCCCGCTAGGGAAAGATAACCACTGACGTGGGGTAGCTCAGCTCTGACAGCGCTGAATGGGGCGGCCTGTACTCGCTCTCCTGTGAGAGAAACGCTCGGGGGGATGAGAAGAAAATCAGCACAAACCAGGAGAGGAAACCGATTCTAAACAGGTTTTAGTACCGCTTGTTATTTATTACCTGATGTAAAACAGCAGATACGCTTGCTGCCTGAGCACGGTGTCGATGCCACAACGATCCACAGACTCATCGTCCATCTTATACCACGCTCCGCTGCTGGCCTGCAAAGAAAGGCGTCGATGTCTGGAGATGAACGGCACGGTGCCTCCACCAACCCAGGCAGAGAACTGCAGAACCAAGAGAAAGCCAAAACCAACCCAGCCCAGCCCCTAAGGAGACCTTCTCGCCAAGACCCTCGGCTGCCAGTAACACTGCCGTGAAAGCGTGTCTTCGGCAGGGTAGATTTTGCCCTGCCTTGCTAGGCAGGACGTCCCTCTTTACCTTTGTGTAGCAGAAATAGTGTCCGTGATAACAGCTGGGACCGCGGTGCACCACGACAGCATATAAGGAGTAGAGGAGCGGCTCCCCAGCTGCGTGAGACGTGTACGGGCGAAGGTCCAAGTACTCGGGGTACTCCACAACCTACGGAGAGAGCAAGAGGGCTCAGAAGCCATCCTGAAATACTGCGTGAACTAGCCTTCCAAGACTAAGGGCTAGAGGCGTAGAAAGACATCTCTGGGGCTGACGGCAACTCGGCGCTCCCTAAAGCTACGTGGCGTGGTTTGGGTGGCAGGAAACTGTTCTCGGCCAAAGCAGCTCTGCCGGAGCAGGGCACGCGCTTCTCCTCCCGCGGGAACTCTCCTCTCCTGGCAAGGGACCGCAAAGACCTCAACGCCAACAGCCGGCGAAAGGCCCCGCTGCTTTGGGAAACCCCCTGCGCCAGGAAGAGGAGGTTGCGCTCCAGCTGCGTACACACCTTGCTGATCTTCCCGCCGGTGAAATCGTCAAACCTTTTCAGGCACACCGTGAGAACCATGGGCGCGCGATGGATTGTAAACCTCTTGGAGGCGGCGACCATCCTCTCACACCTTGGAAGCAAGCACAGAGGCGAGGGCTGAAACGCACCCTGCGACGCAGCCTTTCTTCCCCCCGGAAGGCCAGACAACCCTTCCCGTCTCACACATCCTTGCGCTATTTTAAAACTATTCAGCACTGTAAGGCCACGCTAAAGCCAGCCGCGTCGTCTCCTTGTGCGTTCAGCCTACACGAAACGACGGCTTATGCTCGGCGACACGCAGCACCTTCACGCAGGATCTAGTACGATTAGGACGTTAGCGTTCATCTTACTGGCTACACCGATAGCAGTTTTCGCCCTCCAGCCGCTCAGGTCGGACAAAGCCCTCCAGAGCACCGGTGACAGAAGAGGCTGCCTGGAGGAGTGAGAAAGGAGAGCACTGAGCTGCGGGAAACACCCTCACCCAAACACCTCCTAGGAGTTTACGCAAAAACCTAGCTAGACGACGCTGAGGAGACCCGCCCTCAGCCTGCAAGCAGCGTCCGGAAGGAGACGGGACGAGCCTTTGGGGCTGAACATCGCCCTCCTTCCCAAGGGATTCCCAAGGCTACCGAGAGCCACCTCTCTGTGGCGCTGCACAGTTCAGCTACCGAGGGTGTGCAGGGTCACCACCAAGGAAAACAATACCACCCGCCAGGCCAGGAGCCAGACGGCTGCTGAGGGAGGGCAAAGGGAAGAAGGCTGAGAGGACGTCCAGGGTGCAGAGAGGACAATTCCCACTCGCCCGGCTTCAAGCCAGCACCCACAGGCAGACCGCTGCCACGGCCTCCCCAGAGGGACTCGGGCCATTCCGCTTCCCGCCCACCACCAAGCTCTCTTCGGGTCACAGGAGGCGTTGTTAAGCCAACCGCGTTGATTCTGGAAAGCTACAGGGGCCTTGGGATGCCCCGAAGCACAAGCCACAAGCCCTCTTACTTTCACGTCCAAAGGAACGTCCAGGAAGGCCTCGTAGGAACTGGAAACTGCCTTGCAGCTCAAGCACGTGACTGGAAGGCAAACCGAAACGCTCAGCGATAGGGGAGGTCGACCGTGCCCGTTCATGCTCCTCCTACCTACTGCGCCAGTCAGACGTACAGCTGTTTATCACAGGCAGCAGGCAGAAAGGCACAGCCAGTCCCAAGGGGAACAACAGGTGGGGAGCAGTACCTCTGGATCTCAGAGAGCCCCCAAAGATTTGATGGACGACGGTAGTCGATTGGGAAGAGATGTCCAAGCTGGAAAGAAACGGTAAGGGGCAGAGAGTCACCTCCTCCAGGAGTTTTACTTGGCCTGAAAACCCTGGGCGTAGGTTCTCCTTGATGGGAGCACCTCAAGGAGTCCAAAGGGCTCGGGAGCATTGGAAAGGCAATTTGCTTGTGCTTACTCGCTGCTTCCGCTCAGGCAAGCGCTCTGCATGGCATCGACAGCAAGGCGGAGGAACTCGTGGGCGTCTTCCTGCACACCCAGCTGGAAATGTTCTCCTATGCCTAAGAAAGAGGAAGTTAGTCCTTCTCTCCTCCGCGAACAGACGGAGACATGGCAAAGCACCTGAAGCGACTTACATGTCAGAACGCTGACGACACCCCAGGGCTCGATGGCACTGCCTGAGGAACGCAAGACGCTGTTCACGTGCGCTTCCATCCTGCACATCACGCAGACGCCTTGCTGACGACCTGAAGAGGGAGGTGGGAGGGAAGCAAGCTTCTCCGCTTAGCAAAATAGCCATAGCAACGGGAAACCTCACGCAGACCTTGGAGTCCCAGGAGCGGCCTCCACCCCTCCCAAGGCCCCCACGTCCCAACAAGCCCAGGACATTCGAGTGCGCAGAAGACACTCTTCAGAAGGACGCTGCTTCGCTGACAGAGCCTGTCTGTGCCACAGGCAAAGAGGGTTTAACATGCAGGAGCTGGGACCAAGACGCGGGGCTACAAAGAGGCGCCTTTCTGAAGGGGAAAGAGACACCTGGACAGGACAAGCGGCTTCTGGGCTTGAGTGTTCAAAGACGACCAACTCGGCGGGTTGAGAAAGGAGGGCGGCTTTGCTCCTAAGCTGAATTCCAGGTGCTGGGAACCCTTGGCAAGTGCCCAACGAACGAGGAGCTGTTCATCAAAGTACTCACACGACTGGCTGTGCTCCCGAGAGAGCAGGTAGTTGGCCAGAGGGGGTGTGTAGGTCAGGCACTGCAGGATGGAGTTGAGGAAGCACGTATTGCCCAGGTTGTGGAGTCCCGCTCCGGCTCCCTGTCGGCGCTGCCAGGCCAGGCAAATCTTCTCCGGGGGAAAGAGGACCCTTTGTGGAGGAGCCATTCCCTCGACAAGGACTGCAGGGAAACGACATTTGGGAAAAGGTGAGAAGGCAGCCCTGCTGCTGTCAGACCTTTCTGCCAGCAAGGACACCTTTCAGTGTCTTGTGCCTAGCGGCAGAGGAGTGACACAAGGTGCTTTCCTGTCTCTGATGGAGAACACCTGGGTAAGCCTGGCTGCTAGCAGGAAAGCGCCCCAGGATTCGCCCTAGGCTCTCAGCGCACCAGCAGGCAGGGATGGAGCCCCAGCCGCGCCCGTTGCCTTTGGCGTTGGCAAAGGCCGAGCCTGCTGGCGAAGCCGCTACCATCAGGAGTCGTTCCCCGTTGCGGCCATCGCTCCTCTCGGGAACAGAGGGGAAGGCTCCGGATGGCAAAGGACGTCGGGAGGCGCTCCAGAGAGAGAGCAGCGCCGAGCCTGCCGCCTGATTGCAAAGAAATAACCGCAGCTCACCAAAAGGATTTAAAAAAGCGCCACACGAAACCCACAGAACGGTATCTGCCCTCAAATCTCTTTCGGTGGTGCTCGGAACTGCGGCAGAGCTGCAGGCTGACGCCTTTCCCAGCGCTGTCCCAGGGCCCCAGTCCACAGCACCGTCAAAGGCCCTTGGGAAAGGCTCCAATGCACGGCACCTTCTCTGAAGAGGACCTGCTGCTGGCCTGTGGCCAGCGTTAGCAACACAGCCCGCCGCCTCTCTAGCCCACGCTTTCCCACCTTGCGTGCAGGAGCGACCGGCTTTGGGCTGCTACTTGAGCAGCTCCCGCTGCCGTGCTCCTCCTCTGCCAGCCTTCCTACCGCAGCACTCAGGGTGGGCTTCTCGTCCTTCTAGGCTGAGCCCAACGCCTCACGCTGCACTGCCACCCCCCCACCCCCTACTTGCCCCTCCTAGGATACGGCAAAGAAAGAACAACTGCCAAACAGCAGCGCTACCCATAGCCCACGTGTGGCCAGCCTACAAAGGTGCGATGGCTCAGCCCAGGGCTGGCAAGGTACAGACCAGCCTCTGCTTTCATCCCACAGCGACCTACTCTGCCATCTGCCCTGCAAGTCACGTCACGGTTACCTTTGAGAGAGGAGGGAAGCTGGGCAGAAGTGGGCAGGAAACGAGGAATGCTTGGAAAAAAGGAGCCGCGCGAGCAGCAAAGGCAGGAGCCGAGTTGTCCCGAAGGCCAGCTCAGCCCAACTGGCCTTCGCTGGCCCGCTCCTCAGGATCACAGGCCCTGGCCGGGTGAGCTCACAAGCGCCGGGCGGGTGCCGCATCACCGCCCCTTTGTGACACGGGGACGCACGGGGACGCGCTGCGGCCAGCAGCCGCCACAGCCCGGGCACCTCCTGTAGCCAGCAGCTGGCAGCCCCCGGGCTTCCCCACGCGCTGCTGCCCAAGCGCCGTCTGTCCGCCGGCAGAGCTCCCACCTCTTCGCCGAGCCACACAGCCAGACGGACGAAGCGCTGGCCAGGCCTGGAAGCGCTCCTGCTCGCACCTTTGCCTGCCGCCTGCGCTCGCTGAGGCTTTCCTTTCTGCTCTGCCCAGCTACAGGACTGTGTCCGTGACACTGGTGTAGCAAAGCACCCGGGCTCTCGCAGCTTCTTTTCCAAGCAGTTTGATCTGCCCCCCACCAGCTACAGCCACAGCCTGACTCTGAACGAGAGCTACCAAAGAAACGCCCTCAGCAACTGCGCTGCATTGACCTTGGCTGCCTCTCTCACCCTCCAGCTCCCCAAAACATTGGTGGGCAGCGCCTTAGCACCTGGATTCACCCCTTGACCTGCTCGGAGCCCGGGGAGCATTGCTTCCAGCGCACGCTGGGGCCCTGCCACAGCAGCACTAGCAGGCTCCAGAGCCCTTTCCCTGGCACCAGCCAGCAGCCAAGCGCCGCATTCAATGCTCACGCCACAAGCTCACCGAGCGGGACAAAGGCAGCTTTGCTTCCAAGCCTCCTCTAGCACCGCTCCTCCAGCTGGCAGCCATCCCACACTCCTAGGTGCAGAGGGACCTCACTGCTGAGCTCAGGGCAGGGTCAGGGCTCCGGAGCTGGCAGCGCCCAGTGCCACCCAGGAAAGCAGGGCACCCTGGCAGCTGGAGGTTGAGCAGGGTGTGCCCGCTCCTCACTCACACGCTTCAGCCACAGCTCGTGTGCTGGGGCAGCACGGCATTCGCTACCCTTCACAAAGAGCCACGGCAGGCGGGCTGGCTTGGCTGAACGTGGCTGAAGAGCGCCTGTGCCCCGAGGGGCGCCTTTTGCCGAAGGCATCTTGGGCATAAGGTGGCCGGGCCAGAGTTCTTTCTTCTTTGACTTTCTATAGCATTCTTCCCCTGAAGGTGCCGGGGTGGGGGCGGGCGGGGCAGAAGAAAGGAAGAAACACCATTCCTTGCTGTCAGGACTAAAGGCTCCAAGGAAGCGGAGCAGAAGCAGGTGCCGGAGCTCGGCCTCGGGATGGCAGCAGGACCCCCTGGCCGAATCGCCAGCTCCTCTCGGGCTGGTGACACCTGCCAACTTGCTGAGGAGGCGCTCTGCCCCATCACCCAGAGCTAACGTTAGGTGAGGAAGGGGCGAAGCACGACCAGAGCCACTACTGACCCCCGGGAGACACCGCTACGTCCTGGCCTTGCGCTAGGCTTGCTGCCACCGAGCGGCACCCTCTGGGCCCGGCCGTTCAGCCCCTTTCAGTCCCGCCCGCTGTCGGCTCATCCAGCCCACTTCCATTCGAGTGGCTCCAACGCCGTGTTTAGAAAGAAGAGACTGCAAGATGGGCGCACGCAAGCACACAGCTTTCAAAATCCCACGCCACAAACCTCCCACGCTGGCTATTTCCGCCAATTGCCCCAAAGCCTCCAGACAAGAAAACACCCCGTAAGCTCACGCCTGCAAGGCCAACGACTGTTTTTAATTCCGGATTTGGCTTTGCTGCCCGTTGCCTCCCAATGAGCGCTGTTTTTTGCAAGGCGATCCCAAAAGCTGAACGCAGGCTAGAGCTCTTCCTCGAGGGACCTGTGGGCAGGCGTGCCAGCCGGCAGAGCCGTCCAGCTCTCTGGAAGCTCTCTTTGAGTCCTTCCTGGCCAGAGGCAGATCTGCGAGGAGAGACAGGGTGGGCTGCCGGCACCCTTTGTGCAGCTTGGTCCCTGCTGGGGGCGGTCTGGCTGCTTCCTGGATTATTCTTCCTCCTCTTCGGCATTGCGGGAGTCAGATGCTGCGCTCCTCCCGCATCCAGGGTCACAATCTGCCCCCGCCACCGCTGCAGCGCCCCGAGTGCCTGTCCCACCTGCATCTCTCGACTGCTGAGACCCTCCTCCTCCTGCCCCTCTCCCTCTCCCTGCCCCTGCTAAGGGCTCCTAGTCCATGGTGACCACAAACAGGCTGTGGGGATCATAGCCGTGCCGTGGGGATCTGCTCCCCACTCCGCGCTCCGCTGAGTTTGCTCCCAAGCAGCCCTGGCTGCGGGAGCCCCCTCGGAGCCGGCGTTGGAGGGCCTCGGGAGCTGCATCGCCTCTTGGGGCTCGGGCACAACGCGGAGGACTTGTTCTCTACCTCTTCCTCTTGCGTGCTGAGCGGCGGCGCCCCGTGTGCTCCACAGGGGGGCTGTGGATATCATTGCCCCGCTGACAGCATCTTCTCTGCTCCCTCTGCTTTGGCAGGCTCTGCTCCTGAGCAGCACTGGCTGCGCGAGCTGACTGGCAGCTGCTCTTGGAGGGCCCTGGAGCTGCGCCGTGCCTGGGAGCGCAGTCAACACTCGCAGGGCTAGTTCTCTTCCTCCTCCCTGCTGAGTGCTCGTAGTCCGTGGGGTCCACGACCCAGCTGCGGAGATCCCTGCCCCACTGCGGCGATCTGCTCCGGGGCCTCTCCCTGCCACCCTTCCTCTGGGAAGAAGGGCTCGCTCCACGCTCCTCCTCCTCGCTGCCCTCCTGCATGGTGTGCAGCAGACGGCCCGAGGGCGGAGAGCAGACCAGGCAGTCAGCTTTCCTTCTGGACACCAGCCTTGTCAAGCTGCAGAAGAAGCGATGCCAGCAGAAGCCCACGCAGGAGGCAATGCTGAGCCTGCCTGGCCAGATGGGGCCCAGCCAGCCTGCAGATGCCTCCCGTGCACCTGCCCAGGTGGGCTGGCTGGTGCTGGCTCTTGCGGAGGAGCCGCTGTCCCCTGGAGAGTCCTCCATGCCCGCTGCCACGTCCTGCAAGGAGAGCTGGGATAGGGTCCTGCCCTTCCCTCCTCAAGGGAGCAGAGCCGCGGGAAGCCCCAGAAGGTGCCTGAGGGGACAGCTAAGGGCCTTCCAGAGCCTCTCCTGGAGGGCTGCAGAGGCGGAAGGGCCAAAGGCGCACCAATGGGACGGATCTAGGGGGGGTGCTTTGAGAGGGAGCAGCGTCGCAACTGTCAACAGCGGTGCCGCGTGCCAGGGAAAAGAGAGCGATGCCAAGATGCCAGAAAGAAGCCCACTGCCCACGTGCTGCCCTCAGCCACCTCCCCGGGGTTACCTTGGTCTGTCGGGGCTCACCCTCTGCTCCCACAGAACCCACTTGCTTCCTGCTGGACCCCCACAGGCTGAGGAAGGAAGGGGCATACGATGGTGCCGGTGAGGAAGCAGCCATTTCGCTAGGTTTCCGATCAGAGCACCTGGAGAATAAAAACAAAGAGAGGCATCTCTCTTTAGGGCTCTTCTTGCAGCCTCCTCTCGGCTTCAGTCCTTTTGTGGGAGCGGTTTCTACGACAGAGGGAAGATGCGACCAGGGCCACAAATGGCATTCTGGCAAGTTCAGCTGGGGTCTTCCCCAATCCCCCTGTCGGAGCAAGGCCTCGTCTTTATGACCCCTATGGCCTCCATTTCATAGAATCGTAGAATCATCAGGCAGTTTGGACTGGAAGGGACCTGAAAGATCACCTCGTTCCACCTCCCCTGCCCTGGCCACAGACACCTTCCACCAGACCACGTTGCTCAAAGCCCCGTCCAGCCTGGCCTCCAACACCTCCCGGGAGAGGGCACCTACAGCTTCCCTGGGCAACCTGTGCCAGGGCCTCGCCACCCTCACCCTCAAGGATTTCTTCCTAACAGAGAGCTAACCAAAACCTACCCTCCCTCGCTTTCAAACCGGACCCCCTCTTCCTACCACCACACTCCCTGATAAAGAGTCCCTCCCCACCTCGCCTGTAGGCCCCCTTTAAGTACTCTTCCCTACATCAGCCAGCTTCACAGAGCAGGCAAGCAGCACTTTGCACCAGGGCAGCAGCCTAAAGCCCGCTAGGGAAAGATAACCACTGACGTGGGGTAGCTCAGCTCTGACAGCGCTGAATGGGGCGGCCTGTACTCGCTCTCCTGTGAGAGAAACGCTCAGGGGGATGAGAAGAAAATCAGCAAAAACCAGGAGAGGAAACCGATTCTAAACAGGTTTTAGTACCGCTTGTTATTTATTACCTGATGTAAAACAGCAGATACGCTTGCTGCCTGAGCACGGTGTCGATGCCACAACGATCCACAGACTCATCGTCCATCTTATACCACGCTCCGCTGCTGGCCTGCAAAGAAAGGCGTCGGTATCTGGAGATGAACGGCACGGTGCCTCCACCAACCCAGGCAGAGAACTGCAGAACCAAGAGAAAGCCAAAACCAACCCAGCCCAGCCCCTAAGGAGACCTTCTCGCCAAGACCCTCGGCTGCCAGTAACACTGCCGTGAAAGCGTGTCTTCGGCAGGGTAGATTTTGCCCTGCCTTGCTAGGCAGGACGTCCCTCTTTACCTTTGTGTAGCAGAAATAGTGTCCGTGATAACAGCTGTGACCGCGGTGCACCACGACAGCATATAAGGAGTAGAGGAGCGGCTCCCCAGCTGCGTGAGACGTGTACGGGCGAAGGTCCAAGTACTCGGGGTACTCCACAACCTACGGAGAGAGCAAGAGGGCTCAGAAGCCATCCTGAAATACTACGTGAACTAGCCTTCCAAGACTAAGGGCTAGAGGCGTAGAAAGACATCTCTGGGGCTGACGGCAACTCGGCGCTCCCTAAAGCTACGGGGCGTGGTTTGGGTGGCAGGAAACTGTTCTCGGCCAAAGCAGCTCTGCCGGAGCAGGGCACGCGCTTCTCCTCCCACGGGAACTCTCCTCTCCTGGCAAGGGACCGCAAAGACCTCAACGCCAACAGCCGGCGAAAGGCCCCGCTGCTTTGGGAAACCCCCTGCGCCAGGAAGAGGAAGTTGTGCTCCAGCTGCGTACACACCTTGCTGATCTTCCCGCCGGTGAAATCGTCAAACCTTTTCAGGCACACCGTGAGAACCATGGGCGCGCGATGGATTGTAAACCTCTTGGAGGCGGCGACCATCCTCTCACACCTTGGAAGCAAGCACAGAGGCGAGGGCTGAAACGCACCCTGCGACGCAGCCTTTCTTCCCCCCGGAAGGCCAGACAACCCTTCCCGGCTCACACATCCTTGCGCTATTTTAAAACTATTCAGCACTGTAAGGCCACGCTAAAGCCAGCCGCGTCGTCTCCTTGTGCGTTCAGCCTACACGAAACGACGGCTTATGCTCGGCGACACGCAGCACCTTCACGCAGGATCTAGTACGATTAGGACGTTAGCGTTCATCTTACTGGCTACACCGATAGCAGTTTTCGCCCTCCAGCCGCTCAGGTCGGACAAAGCCCTCCAGAGCACCGGTGACAGAAGAGGCTGCCTGGAGGAGTGAGAAAGGAGAGCACTGAGCTGCGGGAAACACCCTCACCCAAACACCTCCTAGGAGTTTACGCAAAAACCTAGCTAGACGACGCTGAGGGGACCCGCCCTCAGCCTGCAAGCAGCGTCCGGAAGGAGACGGGACGAGCCTTTGGGGCTGAACATCGCCCTCCTTCCCAAGGGATTCCCAAGGCTACCGAGAGCCACCTCTCTGTGGCGCTGCACAGTTCAGCTACCGAGGGTGTGCAGGGTCACCACCAAGGAAAACAATACCACCCGCCAGGCCAGGAGCCAGACGGCTGCTGAGGGAGGGCAAAGGGAAGAAGGCTGAGAGGACGTCCAGGGTGCAGAGAGGACAATTCCCACTCGCCCGGCTTCAAGCCAGCACCCACAGGCAGACCGCTGCCACGGCCTCCCCAGAGGGACTCGGGCCATTCCGCTTCCCGCCCACCACCAAGCTCTCTTCGGGTCACAGGAGGCGTTGTTAAGCCAACCGCGTTGATTCTGGAAAGCTACAGGGGCCTTGGGATGCCCCGAAGCACAAGCGACAAGCCCTCTTACTTTCACGTCCAAAGGAACGTCCAGGAAGGCCTCGTAGGAACTGGAAACTGCCTTGCAGCTCAAGCACGTGACTGGAAGGCAAACCGAAACGCTCAGCGATAGGGGAGGTCGACCGTGCCCGTTCATGCTCCTCCTACCTACTGCGCCAGTCAGACGTACAGCTGTTTATCACAGGCAGCAGGCAGAAGGGCACAGCCAGTCCCAAGGGGAACAACAGGTGGGGAGCAGTACCTCTGGATCTCAGAGAGCCCCCAAAGATTTGATGGACGACGGTAGTCGATTGGGAAGAGATGTCCAAGCTGGAAAGAAACGGTAAGGGGCAGAGAGTCACCTCCTCCAGGAGTTTTACTTGGCCTGAAAACCCTGGGCGTAGGTTCTCCTTGATGGGAGCACCTCAAGGAGTCCAAAGGGCTCGGGAGCATTGGAAAGGCAATTTGCTTGTGCTTACTCGCTGCTTCCGCTCAGGCAAGCGCTCTGCATGGCATCGACAGCAAGGCGGAGGAACTCGTGGGCGTCTTCCTGCACGCCCAGCTGGAAATGTTCTCCTATGCCTAAGAAAGAGGAAGTTAGTCCTTCTCTCCTCCGCGAACAGACGGAGACATGGCAAAGCACCTGAAGCGACTTACATGTCAGAACGCTGACGACACCCCAGGGCTCGATGGCACTGCCTGAGGAACGCAAGACGCTGTTCACGTGCGCTTCCATCCTGCACATCACGCAGACGCCTTGCTGACGACCTGAAGAGGGAGGTGGGAGGGAAGCAAGCTTCTCCGCTTAGCAAAATAGCCATAGCAACGGGAAACCTCACGCAGACCTTGGAGTCCCAGGAGCGGCCTCCACCCCTCCCAAGGCCCCCACGTCCCAACAAGCCCAGGACATTCGAGTGCGCAGAAGACACTCTTCAGAAGGACGCTGCTTCGCTGACAGAGCCTGTCTGTGCCACAGGCAAAGAGGGTTTAACTTGCAGGAGCTGGGACCAAGACGCGGGGCTACAAAGAGGCGCCTTTCTGAAGGGGAAAGAGACACCTGGACAGGACAAGCGGCTTCTGGGCTTGAGTGTTCAAAGACGACCAACTCGGCGGGTTGAGAAAGGAGGGCGGCTTTGCTCCTAAGCTGAATTCCAGGTGCTGGGAACCCTTGGCAAGTGCCCAACGAACGAGGAGCTGTTCATCAAAGTACTCACACGACTGGCTGTGCTCCCGAGAGAGCAGGTAGTTGGCCAGAGGGGGTGTGTAGGTCAGGCACTGCAGGATGGAGTTGAGGAAGCACGTATTGCCCAGGTTGTGGAGTCCCGCTCCAGCTCCCTGTCGGCGCTGCCAGGCCAGGCAAATCTTCTCCGGGGGAAAGAGGACCCTTTGTGGAGGAGCCATTCCCTCGACAAGGACTGCAGGGAAATGACATTGGGGAAGAGGTGAGAAGGCAGCCCTGCTTCTGTCAGACCTTTCTGCCGGCAAGGACACCTTTCAGTGTCTTGTGCCTAGCGGCAGAGGAGTGACACAAGGTGCTTTCCTGTCTCTAATGGAGAACACCTGGGTAAGCCTGGCTGCTAGCAGGAAAGCGCCCCAGGATTCGCCCTAGGCTCTCAGCGCACCAGCAGGCAGGGATGGAGCCCCAGCCGCGCCCGTTGCCTTTGGCGTTGGCAAAGGCCGAGCCTGCTGGCGAAGCCGCTACTCACAGGAGTCGTTCCCCGTTGCGGCCATCGCTCCTCTCGGGAACAGAGGGGAAGGCTCCGGATGGCAAAGGACGTCGGGAGGCGCTCCAGAGAGAGAGCGGCGCCGAGCCTGCCGCCTGATTGCAAAGAAATAACCGCAGCTCACCAAAAGGATTTAAAAAAGCGCCACACGAAACCCACAGAACGGTATCTGCCCTCAAATCTCTTTCGGTGGTGCTCGGAACTGCGGCAGAGCTGCAGGCTGACGCCTTTCCCAGCGCTGTCCCAGGGCCCCAGTCCACAGCACCGTCAAAGGCCCTTGGGAAAGGCTCCAATGCACGGCACCTTCTCTGAAGAGGACCTGCTGCTGGCCTGTGGCCAGCGTTAGCAACACAGCCCGCCGCCTCTCTAGCCCACGCTTTCCCACCTTGCGTGCAGGAGCGACCGGCTTTGGGCTGCTACTTGAGCAGCTCCCGCTGCCGTGCTCCTCCTCTGCCAGCCTTCCTACCGCAGCACTCAGGGTGGGCTTCTCGTCCTTCTAGGCTGAGCCCAACGCCTCACGCTGCACTGCCACCCCCCCACCCCCTACTTGCCCCTCCTAGGATACGGCAAAGAAAGAACAACTGCCAAACAGCAGCGCTACCCATAGCCCACGTGTGGCCAGCCTACAAAGGTGCGATGGCTCAGCCTAGGGCTGGCAAGGTACAGACCAGCCTCTCCTTTCATCCCATAGCGACCTACTCTGCCATCTGCCCTGCAAGTCACGTCACGGTTACCTTTGAGAGAGGAGGGAAGCTGGGCAGAAGTGGGCAGGAAACGAGGAATGCTTGGAAAAAAGGAGCCGCGCGAGCAGCAAAGGCAGGAGCCGAGTTGTCCCGAAGGCCAGCTCAGCCCAACTGGCCTTCGCTGGCCCGCTCCTCAGGATCACAGGCCCTGGCCGGGTGAGCTCACAAGCGCCGGGCGGGTGCCGCATCACCGCCCCTTTGTGACACGGGGACGCACGGGAACGCGCTGCGGCCAGCAGCCGCCACAGCCCGGGCACCTCCTGTAGCCAGCAGCTGGCAGCCCCCGGGCTTCCCCACGCGCTGCTGCCCAAGCGCCGTCTGTCCGCCGGCAGAGCTCCCACCTCTTCGCCGAGCCACACAGCCAGACGGACGAAGCGCTGGCCAGGCCTGGAAGCGCTCCTGCTCGCACCTTTGCCTGCCACCTGCGCTCGCTGAGGCTTTCCTTTCTGCTCTGCCCAGCTACAGGACTGTGTCCGTGACACTGGTGTAGCAAAGCACCCGGGCTCTCGCAGCTTCTTTTCCAAGCAGTTTGATCTGCCCCCCACCAGCTACAGCCACAGCCTGACTCTGAACGAGAGCTACCAAAGAAACGCCCTCAGCAACTGCGCTGCATTGACCTTGGCTGCCTCTCTCACCCTCCAGCTCCCCAAAACATTGGTGGGCAGCGCCTTAGCACCTGGATTCACCCCTTGACCTGCTCGGAGCCCGGGGAGCATTGCTTCCAGCGCACGCTGGGGCCCTGCCACAGCAGCACTAGCAGGCTCCAGAGCCCTTTCCCTGGCACCAGCCAGCAGCCAAGCGCCGCATTCAATGCTCACGCCACAAGCTCACCGAGCAGGACAAAGGCAGCTTTGCTTCCAAGCCTCCTCTAGCACCGCTCCTCCAGCTGGCAGCCATCCCACACTCCTAGGTGCAGAGTGACCTCACTGCTGAGCTCAGGGCAGGGTCAGGGCTCCGGAGCTGGCAGCGCCCAGTGCCACCCAGGAAAGCAGGGCACCCTGGCAGCTGGAGGTTGAGCAGGGTGTGCCCGCTCCTCACTCACACGCTTCAGCCACAGCTCGTGTGCTGGGGCAGCACGGCATTCGCTACCCTTCACAAAGAGCCACGGCAGGCGGGCTGGCTTGGCTGAACGTGGCTGAAGAGCGCCTGTGCCCCGAGGGGCGCCTTTTGCCGAAGGCATCTTGGGCATAAGGTGGCCGGGCCAGAGTTCTTTCTTCTTTGACTTTCTATAGCATTCTTCCTCTGAAGGTGCCGGGGTGGGGGCGGGCGGGGCAGAAGAAAGGAAGAAACACCATTCCTTGCTGTCAGGACTAAAGGCTCCAAGGAAGCTGAGCAGAAGCAGGTGCCGGAGCTCGGCCTCGGGATGGCAGCAGGACCCCCTGGCCGAATCGCCAGCTCCTCTCGGGCTGGTGACACCTGCCAACTTGCTGAGGAGGCGCTCTGCCCCATCACCCAGAGCTAACGTTAGGTGAGGAAGGGGCGAAGCACGACCAGAGCCTCTACTGACCCCCGGGAGACACCGCTACGTCCTGGCCTTGCGCTGGGCTTGCTGCCACCGAGCGGCACCCTCTGGGCCCGGCCGTTCAGCCCCTTTCAGTCCCGCTCGCTGTCGGCTCATCCAGCCCACTTCCATTCGAGTGGCTCCAACGCCGTGTTTAGAAAGAAGAGACTGCAAGATGGGCGCACGCAAGCACACAGCTTTCAAAATCCCACGCCACAAACCTCCCACGCTGGCTATTTCCGCCAATTGCCCCAAAGCCTCCAGACAAGAAAACACCCCGTAAGCTCACGCCTGCAAGGCCAACGACTGTTTTTAATTCCGGATTTGGCTTTGCTGCCCGTTGCCTCCCAGCGAGCGCTGTTTTTTGCAAGGCGATCCCAAAAGCTGAACGCAGGCTAGAGCTCTTCCTCGAGGGACCTGTGGGCAGGCGTGCCAGCCGGCAGAGCCGTCCAGCTCTCTGGAAGCTCTCTTTGAGTCCTTCCTGGCCAGAGGCAGATCTGGGAGGAGAGACAGGGTGGGCTGCCGGCGCCCTTTGTGCAGCTTGGTCCCTGCTGGGGGCGGTCTGGCTGCTTCCTGGATTATTCTTCCTCCTCTTCGGCATTGCGGGAGTCAGATGCTGCGCTCCTCCCGCATCCAGGGTCACAATCTGCCCCCGCCACCGCTGCAGCGCCCCGAGTGCCTGTCCCACCTGCATCTCTCGACTGCTGAGACCCTCCTCCTCCTGCCCCTCTCCCTCTCCCTGCCCCTGCTAAGGGCTCCTAGTCCATGGTGACCACAAACAGGCTGTGGGGATCATAGCCGTGCCGTGGGGATCTGCTCCCCACTCCGCGCTCCGCTGAGTTTGCTCCCAAGCAGCCCTGGCTGCGGGAGCCCCCTTGGAGCCGGCGTTGGAGGGCCTCGGGAGCTGCATCGCCTCTTGGGGCTCGGGCACAACGCGGAGGACTTGTTCTCTCCCTCTTCCTCTTGCGTGCTGAGCGGCGGCGCCCCGTGTGCTCCACAGGGGGGCTGTGGATATCATTGCCCCGCTGACAGCATCTTCTCTGCTCCCTCTGCTTTGGCAGGCTCTGCTCCTGAGCAGCACTGGCTGCGCGAGCTGACTGGCAGCTGCTCTTGGAGGGCCCTGGAGCTGCACCGTGCCTGGGAGCGCAGTCAACACTCGCAGGGCTAGTTCTCTTCCTCCTCCCTGCTGAGTGCTCGTAGTCCGTGGGGTCCACGACCCAGCTGCGGAGATCCCTGCCCCACTGCGGCGATCTGCTCCGGGGCCTCTCCCTGCCACCCTTCCTCTGGGAAGAAGGGCTCGCTCCACGCTCCTCCTCCTTGCTGCCCTCCTGCATGGTGTGCAGCAGACGGCCCGAGGGCGGAGAGCAGACCAGGCAGTCAGCTTTCCTTCTGGACACCAGCCTTGTCAAGCTGCAGAAGAAGCGATGCCAGCAGAAGCCCACGCAGGAGGCAATGCTGAGCCTGCCTGGCCAGATGGGGCCCAGCCAGCCTGCAGATGCCTCCCGTGCACCTGCCCAGGTGGGCTGGCTGGTGCTGGCTCTTGCGGAGGAGCCGCTGTCCCCTGGAGAGTCCTCCATGCCCGCTGCCACGTCCTGCAAGGAGAGCTGGGATAGGGTCCTGCCCTTCCCTCCTCAAGGGAGCAGAGCCGCGGGAAGCCCCAGACGGTGCCTGAGGGGACAGCTAAGGGCCTTCCAGAGCCTCTCCTGGAGGGCTGCAGAGGCGGAAGGGCCAAAGGCGCACCAATGGGACGGATCTAGGGGGGGTGCTTTGAGAGGGAGCAGCGTCGCAACTGTCAACAGCGGTGCCGCGTGCCAGGGAAAAGAGAGCGATGCCAAGATGCCAGAAAGAAGCCCACTGCCCACGTGCTGCCCTCAGCCACCTCCCCGGGGTTACCTTGGTCTGTCGGGGCTCACCCTCTGCTCCCACAGAACCCACTTGCTTCCTGCTGGACCCCCACAGGCTGAGGAAGGAAGGGGCATACGATGGTGCCGGTGAGGAAGCAGCCATTTCGCCAGGTTTCCGATCAGAGCACCTGGAGAATAAAAACAAAGAGAGGCATCTCTCTTTAGGGCTCTTCTTGCAGCCTCCTCTCGGCTTCAGTCCTTTTGTGGGAGCGGTTTCTACGACAGAGGGAAGATGCGACCAGGGCCACAAATGGCATTCTGGCAAGTTCAGCTGGGGTCTTCCCCAATCCCCCTGTCGGAGCAAGGCCTCGTCTTTATAACCCCTATGGCCTCCATTTCATAGAATCGTAGAATCATCAGGCAGTTTGGACTGGAAGGGACCTGAAAGATCACCTCGTTCCACCTCCCCTGCCCTGGGCACAGACACCTTCCACCAGACCACGTTGCTCAAAGCCCCGTCCAGCCTGGCCTCCAACACCTCCCGGGAGAGGGCACCTACAGCTTCCCTGGGCAACCTGTGCCAGGGCCTCGCCACCCTCACCCTCAAGGATTTCTTCCTAACAGAGAGCTAACCAAAACCTACCCTCCCTCGCTTTCAAACCGGTCCCCCTCTTCCTACCACCACACTCCCTGATAAAGAGTCCCTCCCCACCTCGCCTGTAGGCCCCCTTTAAGTACTCTTCCCTACGTCAGCCAGCTTCACAGAGCAGGCAAGCAGCACTTTGCACCAGGGCAGCAGCCTAAAGCCCGCTAGGGAAAGATAACCACTGACGTGGGGTAGCTCAGCTCTGACAGCGCTGAATGGGGCGGCCTGTACTCGCTCTCCTGTGAGAGAAACGCTCGGGGGGATGAGAAGAAAATCAGCACAAACCAGGAGAGGAAACCGATTCTAAACAGGTTTTAGTACCGCTTGTTATTTATTACCTGATGTAAAACAGCAGATACGCTTGCTGCCTGAGCACGGTGTCGATGCCACAACGATCCACAGACTCATCGTCCATCTTATACCACGCTCCGCTGCTGGCCTGCAAAGAAAGGCGTCGGTATCTGGAGATGAACGGCACGGTGCCTCCACCAACCCAGGCAGAGAACTGCAGAACCAAGAGAAAGCCAAAACCAACCCAGCCCAGCCCCTAAGGAGACCTTCTCGCCAAGACCCTCGGCTGCCAGTAACACTGCCGTGAAAGCGTGTCTTCGGCAGGGTAGATTTTGCCCTGCCTTGCTAGGCAGGACGTCCCTCTTTACCTTTGTGTAGCAGAAATAGTGTCCGTGATAACAGCTGGGACCGCGGTGCACCACGACAGCATATAAGGAGTAGAGGAGGGGCTCCCCAGCCACGTGAGACGTGTACGGGCGAAGATCCAAGTACTCGGGGTACTCCACAACCTACGGAGAGAGCAAGAGGGCTCAGAAGCCATCCTGAAATACTACGTGAACTAGCCTTCCAAGACTAAGGGCTAGAGGCGTAGAAAGACATCTCTGGGGCTGACGGCAACTCGGCGCTCCCTAAAGCTACGTGGCGTGGTTTGGGTGGCAGGAAACTGTTCTCGGCCAAAGCAGCTCTGCCGGAGCAGGGCACGCGCTTCTCCTCCCACGGGAACTCTCCTCTCCTGGCAAGGGAACGCAAAGACCTCAACGCCAACAGCCGGCGAAAGGCCCCGCTGCTTTGGGAAACCCCCTGCGCCAGGAAGAGGAGGTTGCGCTCCAGCTGCGTACACACCTTGCTGATCTTCCCGCCGGTGAAATCGTCAAACCTTTTCAGGCACACCGTGAGAACCATGGGCGCGCGATGGATTGTAAACCTCTTGGAGGCGGCGACCATCCTCTCACACCTTGGAAGCAAGCACAGAGGCGAGGGCTGAAACGCACCCTGCGACGCAGCCTTTCTTCCCCCCGGAAGGCCAGACAACCCTTCCCGGCTCACACATCCTTGCGCTATTTTAAAACTATTCAGCACTGTAAGGCCACGCTAAAGCCAGCCGCGTCGTCTCCTTGTGCGTTCAGCCTACACGAAACGACGGCTTATGCTCGGCGACACGCAGCACCTTCACGCAGGATCTAGTACGATTAGGACGTTAGCGTTCATCTTACTGGCTACACCGATAGCAGTTTTCGCCCTCCAGCCGCTCAGGTCGGACAAAGCCCTCCAGAGCACCGGTGACAGAAGAGGCTGCCTGGAGGAGTGAGAAAGGAGAGCACTGAGCTGCGGGAAACACCCTCACCCAAACACCTCCTAGGAGTTTACGCAAAAACCTAGCTAGATGACGCTGAGGAGACCCGCCCTCAGCCTGCAAGCAGCGTCCGGAAGGAGACGGGACGAGCCTTTGGGGCTGAACATCGCCCTCCTTCCCAAGGGATTCCCAAGGCTACCAAGAGCCACCTCTCTGTGGCGCTGCACAGTTCAGCTACCGAGGGTGTGCAGGGTCACCACCAAGGAAAACAATACCACCCGCCAGGCCAGGAGCCAGACGGCTGCTGAGGGAGGGCAAAGGGAAGAAGGCTGAGAGGACGTCCAGGGTGCAGAGAGGACAATTCCCACTCGCCCGCCTTCAAGCCAGCACCCACAGGCAGACCGCTGCCACGGCCTCCCCAGAGGGACTCGGGCCATTCCGCTTCCCGCCCACCACCAAGCTCTCTTCGGGTCACAGGAGGCGTTGTTAAGCCAACCGCGTTGATTCTGGAAAGCTACAGGGGCCTTGGGATGCCCCGAAGCACAAGCCACAAGCCCTCTTACTTTCACGTCCAAAGGAACGTCCAGGAAGGCCTCGTAGGAACTGGAAACTGCCTTGCAGCTCAAGCACGTGACTGGAAGGCAAACCGAAACGCTCAGCGATAGGGGAGGTCGACCGTGCCCGTTCATGCTCCTCCTACCTACTGCGCCAGTCAGACGTACAGCTGTTTATCACAGGCAGCAGGCAGAAGGGCACAGCCAGTCCCAAGGGGAACAACAGGTGGGGAGCAGTACCTCTGGATCTCAGAGAGCCCCCAAAGATTTGATGGACGACGGTAGTCGATTGGGAAGAGGTGTCCAAGCTGGAAAGAAACGGTAAGGGGCAGAGAGTCACCTCCTCCAGGAGTTTTACTTGGCCTGAAAACCCTGGGCGTAGGTTCTCCTTGATGGGAGCACCTCAAGGAGTCCAAAGGGCTCAGGAGCATTGGAAAGGCAATTTGCTTGTGCTTACTCGCTGCTTCCGCTCAGGCAAGCGCTCTGCATGGCATCGACAGCAAGGCGGAGGAACTCGTGGGCGTCTTCCTGCACGCCCAGCTGGAAATGTTCTCCTATGCCTAAGAAAGAGGAAGTTAGTCCTTCTCTCCTCCGCGAACAGACGGAGACATGGCAAAGCACCTGAAACGACTTACATGTCAGAACGCTGACGACACCCCAGGGCTCGATGGCACTGCCTGAGGAACGCAAGACGCTGTTCACGTGCGCTTCCATCCTGCACATCACGCAGACGCCTTGCTGACGACCTGAAGAGGGAGGTGGGAGGGAAGCAAGCTTCTCCGCTTAGCAAAATAGCCATAGCAACGGGAAACCTCACGCAGACCTTGGAGTCCCAGGAGCGGCCTCCACCCCTCCCAAGGCCCCCACGTCCCAACAAGCCCAGGACATTCGAGTGCGCAGAAGACACTCTTCAGAAGGACGCTTCGCTGACAGAGCCTGTCTGTGCCACAGGCAAAGAGGGTTTAACTTGCAGGAGCTGGGACCAAGACGCGGGGCTACAAAGAGGCGCCTTTCTGAAGGGGAAAGAGACACCTGGACAGGACAAGCGGCTTCTGGGCTTGAGTGGTCAAAGACGACCAACTCGGCGGGTTGAGAAAGGAGGGCGGCTTTGCTCCTAAGCTGAATTCCAGGTGCTGGGAACCCTTGGCAAGTGCCCAACGAACGAGGAGCTGTTCATCAAAGTACTCACATGACTGGCTGTGCTCCCGAGAGAGCAGGTAGTTGGCCAGAGGGGGTGTGTAGGTCAGGCACTGCAGGATGGAGTTGAGGAAGCACGTATTGCCCAGGTTGTGGAGTCCCGCTCTGGCTCCCTGTCGGCGCTGCCAGGCCAGGCAAATCTTCTCCGGGGGAAAGAGGACCCTTTGTGGAGGAGCCATTCCCTCGACAAGGACTGCAGGGAAATGACATTGGGGAAGAGGTGAGAAGGCAGCCCTGCTGCTGTCAGACCTTTCTGCCAGCAAGGACACCTTTCAGTGTCTTGTGCCTAGCGGCAGAGGAGTGACACAAGGTGCTTTCCTGTCTCTAATGGAGAACACCTGGGTAAGCCTGGCTGCTAGCAGGAAAGCGCCCCAGGATTCGCCCTAGGCTCTCAGCGCACCAGCAGGCAGGGATGGAGCCCCAGCCGCGCCCGCTGCCTTTGGCGTTGGCAAAGGCCGAGCCTGCTGGCGAAGCCGCTACTCACAGGAGTCGTTCCCCGTTGCGGCCATCGCTCCTCTCGGGAACAGAGGGGAAGGCTCCGGATGGCAAAGGACGTCGGGAGGCGCTCCAGAGAGAGAGCAGCGCCGAGCCTGCCGCCTGATTGCAAAGAAATAACCGCAGCTCACCAAAAGGATTTAAAAAAGCGCCACACGAAACCCACAGAACGGTATCTGCCCTCAAATCTCTTTCGGTGGTGCTCGGAACTGCGGCAGAGCTGCAGGCTGACGCCTTTCCCAGCGCTGTCCCAGGGCCCCAGTCCACAGCACCGTCAAAGGCCCTTGGGAAAGGCTCCAATGCACGGCACCTTCTCTGAAGAGGACCTGTGGCCAGCGTTAGCAACACAGCCCGCCGCCTCTCTAGCCCACGCTTTCCCACCTTGCGTGCAGGAGCGACCGGCTTTGGGCTGCTACTTGAGCAGCTCCCGCTGCCGTGCTCCTCCTCTGCCAGCCTTCCTACCGCAGCACTCAGGGTGGGCTTCTCGTCCTTCTAGGCTGAGCCCAACGCCTCACGCTGCACTGCCACCCCCCCACCCCCTACTTGCCCCTCCTAGGATACGGCAAAGAAAGAACAACTGCCAAACAGCAGCGCTACCCATAGCCCACGTGTGGCCAGCCTACAAAGGTGCGATGGCTCAGCCCAGGGCTGGCAAGGTACAGACCAGCCTCTCCTTTCATCCCACAGCGACCTACTCTGCCATCTGCCCTGCAAGTCACGTCACGGTTACCTTTGAGAGAGGAGGGAAGCTGGGCAGAAGTGGGCAGGAAACGAGGAATGCTTGGAAAAAAGGAGCCGCGCGAGCAGCAAAGGCAGGAGCCGAGTTGTCCCGAAGGCCAGCTCAGCCCAACTGGCCTTCGCTGGCCCGCTCCTCAGGATCACAGGCCCTGGCCGGGTGAGCTCACAAGCGCCGGGCGGGTGCCGCATCACCGCCCCTTTGTGACACGGGGACGCACGGGGACGCGCTGCGGCCAGCAGCCGCCACAGCCCGGGCACCTTCTGTAGCCAGCAGCTGGCAGCCCCCGGGCTTCCCCACGCGCTGCTGCCCAAGCGCCGTCTGTCCGCCGGCAGAGCTCCCACCTCTTCGCCGAGCCACACAGCCAGACGGACGAAGCGCTGGCCAGGCCTGGAAGCGCTCCTGCTCGCACCTTTGCCTGCCACCTGCGCTCGCTGAGGCTTTCCTTTCTGCTCTGCCCAGCTACAGGACTGTGTCCGTGACACTGGTGTAGCAAAGCACCCGGGCTCTCGCAGGTTCTTTTCCAAGCAGTTTGATCTGCCCCCCACCAGCTACAGCCACAGCCTGACTCTGAACGAGAGCTACCAAAGAAACGCCCTCAGCAACTGCGCTGCATTGACCTTGGCTGCCTCTCTCACCCTCCAGCTCCCCAAAACATTGGTGGGCAGCGCCTTAGCACCTGGATTCACCCCTTGACCTGCTCGGAGCCCGGGGAGCATTGCTTCCAGCGCACGCTGGGGCCCTGCCACAGCAGCACTAGCAGGCTCCAGAGCCCTTTCCCTGGCACCAGCCAGCAGCCAAGCGCCGCATTCAATGCTCACGCCACAAGCTCACCGAGCAGGACAAAGGCAGCTTTGCTTCCAAGCCTCCTCTAGCACCGCTCCTCCAGCTGGCAGCCATCCCACACTCCTAGGTGCAGAGGGACCTCACTGCTGAGCTCAGGGCAGGGTCAGGGCTCCGGAGCTGGCAGCGCCCAGTGCCACCCAGGAAAGCAGGGCACCCTGGCAGCTGGAGGTTGAGCAGGGTGTGCCCGCTCCTCACTCACACGCTTCAGCCACAGCTCGTGTGCTGGGGCAGCACGGCATTCGCTACCCTTCACAAAGAGCCACGGCAGGCGGGCTGGCTTGGCTGAACGTGGCTGAAGAGCGCCTGTGCCCCGAGGGGCGCCTTTTGCCGAAGGCATCTTGGGCATAAGATGGCCGGGCCAGAGTTCTTTCTTCTTTGACTTTCTATAGCATTCTTCCTCTGAAGGTGCCGGGGTGGGGGCGGGCGGGGCAGAAGAAAGGAAGAAACACCATTCCTTGCTGTCAGGACTAAAGGCTCCAAGGAAGCGGAGCAGAAGCAGGTGCCGGAGCTCGGCCTCGGGATGGCAGCAGGACCCCCTGGCCGAATCGCCAGCTCCTCTCGGGCTGGTGACACCTGCCAACTTGCTGACGAGGCGCTCTGCCCCATCACCCAGAGCTAACGTTAGGTGAGGAAGGGGCGAAGCAGGACCAGAGCCACTACTGACCCCCGGGAGACACCGCTACGTCCTGGCCTTGCGCTGGGCTTGCTGCCACCGAGCGGCACCCTCTGGGCCCGGCCGTTCAGCCCCTTTCAGTCCCGCTCGCTGTCGGCTCATCCAGCCCACTTCCATTCGAGTGGCTCCAACGCCGTGTTTAGAAAGAAGAGACTGCAAGATGGGCGCACGCAAGCACACAGCTTTCAAAATCCCACGCCACAAACCTCCCACGCTGGCTATTTCCGCCAATTGCCCCAAAGCCTCCAGAGAAGAAAACACCCCGTAAGCTCACGCCTGCAAGGCCAACGACTGTTTTTAATTCCGGATTTGGCTTTGCTGCCCGTTGCCTCCCAGCGAGCGCTGTTTTTTGCAAGGCGATCCCAAAAGCTGAACGCAGGCTAGAGCTCTTCCTCGAGGGACCTGTGGGCAGGCGTGCCAGCCGGCAGAGCCGTCCAGCTCTCTGGAAGCTCTCTTTGAGTCCTTCCTGGCCAGAGGCAGATCTGCGAGGAGAGACAGGGTGGGCTGCCGGCACCCTTTGTGCAGCTTGGTCCCTGCTGGGGGCGGTCTGGCTGCTTCCTGGATTATTCTTCCTCCTCTTCGGCATTGCGGGAGTCAGATGCTGCGCTCCTCCCGCATCCAGGGTCACAATCTGCCCCCGCCACCGCTGCAGCGCCCCGAGTGCCTGTCCCACCTGCATCTCTCGACTGCTGAGACCCTCCTCCTCCTGCCCCTCTCCCTCTCCCTGCCCCTGCTAAGGGCTCCTAGTCCATGGTGACCACAAACAGGCTGTGGGGATCATAGGCGTGCCGTGGGGATCTGCTCCCCACTCCGCGCTCCGCTGAGTTTGCTCCCAAGCAGCCCTGGCTGCGGGAGCCCCCTTGGAGCCGGCGTTGGAGGGCCTCGGGAGCTGCATCGCCTCTTGGGGCTCGGGCACAATGCGGAGGACTTGTTCTCTACCTCTTCCTCTTGCGTGCTGAGTGGCGGCGCCCCGTGTGCTCCACAGGGGGGCTGTGGATATCATTGCCCCGCTGACAGCATCTTCTCTGCTCCCTCTGCTTTGGCAGGCTCTGCTCCTGAGCAGCACTGGCTGCAGGAGCTGACTGGCAGCTGCTCTTGGAGGGCCCTGGAGCTGCGCCGTGCCTGGGAGCGCAGTCAACACTCGCAGGGCTAGTTCTCTTCCTCCTCCCTGCTGAGTGCTCGTAGTCCGTGGGGTCCACGACCCAGCTGCGGAGATCCCTGCCCCACTGCGGCGATCTGCTCCGGGGCCTCTCCCTGCCACCCTTCCTCTGGGAAGAAGGGCTCGCTCCACGCTCCTCCTCCTCGCTGCCCTCCTGCATGGTGTGCAGCAGACGGCCCGAGGGCGGAGAGCAGACCAGGCAGTCAGCTTTCCTTCTGGACACCAGCCTTGTCAAGCTGCAGAAGAAGCGATGCCAGCAGAAGCCCACGCAGGAGGCAATGCTGAGCCTGCCTGGCCAGATGGGGCCCAGCCAGCCTGCAGATGCCTCCCGTGCACCTGCCCAGGTGGGCTGGCTGCTGCTGGCTCTTGCGGAGGAGCCGCTGTCCCCTGGAGAGTCCTCCATGCCCGCTGCCACGTCCTGCAAGGAGAACTGGGATAGGGTCCTGCCCTTCCCTCCTCAAGGGAGCAGAGCCGCGGGAAGCCCCAGACGGTGCCTGAGGGGACAGCTAAGGGCCTTCCAGAGCCTCTCCTGGAGGGCTGCAGAGGCGGAAGGGCCAAAGGCGCACCAATGGGACGGATCTAGGGGGGGTGCTTTGAGAGGGAGCAGCGTCGCAACTGTCAACAGCGGTGCCGCGTGCCAGGGAAAAGAGAGCGATGCCAAGATGCCAGAAAGAAGCCCACTGCCCACGTGCTGCCCTCAGCCACCTCCCCGGGGTTACCTTGGTCTGTCGAGGCTCACCCTCTGCTCCCACAGAACCCACTTGCTTCCTGCTGGACCCCCACAGGCTGAGGAAGGAAGGGGCATACGATGGTGCCGGTGAGGAAGCAGCCATTTCGCCAGCTTTCCGATCAGAGCACCTGGAGAATAAAAACAAAGAGAGGCATCTCTGTTTAGGGCTCTTCTTGCAGCCTCCTCTCGGCTTCAGTCCTTTTGTGGGAGCGGTTTCTACGACAGAGGGAAGATGCAACCAGGGCCACAAATGGCATTCTGGCAAGTTCAGCTGGGGTCTTCCCCAATCCCCCTGTCGGAGCAAGGCCTCGTCTTTATAACCCCTATGGCCTCCATTTCATAGAATCGTAGAATCATCAGGCAGTTTGGACTGGAAGGGACCTGAAAGATCACCTCGTTCCACCTCCCCTGCCCTGGCCACAGACACCTTCCACCAGACCACGTTGCTCAAAGCCCCGTCCAGCCTGGCCTCCAACACCTCCCGGGAGAGGGCACCTACAGCTTCCCTGGGCAACCTGTGCCAGGGCCTCGCCACCCTCACCCTCAAGGATTTCTTCCTAACAGAGAGCTAACCAAAACCTACCCTCCCTCGCTTTCAAACCGGTGCCCCTCTTCCTACCACCACACTCCCTGATAAAGAGTCCCTCCCCACCTCGCCTGTAGGCCCCCTTTAAGTACTCTTCCCTACGTCAGCCAGCTTCACAGAGCGGGCAAGCAGCACTTTGCACCAGGGCAGCAGCCTAAAGCCCGCTAGGGAAAGATAACCACTGACGTGGGGTAGCTCAGCTCTGACAGCGCTGAATGGGGCGGCCTGTACTCGCTCTCCTGTCAGAGAAACGCTCGGGGGGATGAGAAGAAAATCAGCACAAACCAGGAGAGGAAACCGATTCTAAACAGGTTTTAGTACCGCTTGTTATTTATTACCTGATGTAAAACAGCAGATACGCTTGCTGCCTGAGCACGGTGTCGATGCCACAACGATCCACAGACTCATCGTCCATCTTATACCACGCTCCGCTGCTGGCCTGCAAAGAAAGGCGTCGGTATCTGGAGATGAACGGCACGGTGCCTCCACCAACCCAGGCAGAGAACTGCAGAACCAAGAGAAAGCCAAAACCAACCCAGCCCGGCCCCTAAGGAGACCTTCTCGCCAAGACCCTCGGCTGCCAGTAACACTGCCGTGAAAGCGTGTCTTCGGCAGGGTAGATTTTGCCCTGCCTTGCTAGGCAGGACGTCCCTCTTTACCTTTGTGTAGCAGAAATAGTGTCCGTGATAACAGCTGGGACCGCGGTGCACCACGACAGCATATAAGGAGTAGAGGAGGGGCTCCCCAGCCACGTGAGACGTGTACGGGCGAAGGTCCAAGTACTCGGGGTACTCCACAACCTACGGAGAGAGCAAGAGGGCTCAGAAGCCATCCTGAAATACTACGTGAACTAGCCTTCCAAGACTAAGGGCTAGAGGCGTAGAAAGACATCTCTGGGGCTGACGGCAACTCGGCGCTCCCTAAAGCTACGGGGCGTGGTTTGGGTGGCAGGAAACTGTTCTCGGCCAAAGCAGCTCTGCCGGAGCAGGGCACGCGCTTCTCCTCCCACGGGAACTCTCCTCTCCTGGCAAGGGACCGCAAAGACCTCAACGCCAACAGCCGGCGAAAGGCCCCGCTGCTTTGGGAAACCCCCTGCGCCAGGAAGAGGAGGTTGCGCTCCAGCTGCGTACACACCTTGCTGATCTTCCCGCCGGTGAAATCGTCAAACCTTTTCAGGCACACCGTGAGAACCATGGGCGCGCGATGGATTGTAAACCTCTTGGAGGCGGCGACCATCCTCTCACACCTTGGAAGCAAGCACAGAGGCGAGGGCTGAAACGCACCCTGCGACGCAGCCTTTCTTCCCCCCGGAAGGCCAGACAACCCTTCCCGGCTCACACATCCTTGCGCTATTTTAAAACTATTCAGCACTGTAAGGCCACGCTAAAGCCAGCCGCGTCGTCTCCTTGTGCGTTCAGCCTACACGAAACGACGGCTTATGCTCGGCGACACGCAGCACCTTCACGCAGGATCTAGTACGATTAGGACGTTAGCGTTCATCTTACTGGCTACACCGATAGCAGTTTTCGCCCTCCAGCCGCTCAGGTCGGACAAAGCCCTCCAGAGCACCGGTGACAGAAGAGGCTGCCTGGAGGAGTGAGAAAGGAGAGCACTGAGCTGCGGGAAACACCCTCACCCAAACACCTCCTAGGAGTTTACGCAAAAACCTAGCTAGACGACGCTGAGGAGACCCGCCCTCAGCCTGCAAGCAGCGTCCGGAAGGAGACGGGACGAGCCTTTGGGGCTGAACATCGCCCTCCTTCCCAAGGGATTCCCAAGGCTACCGAGAGCCACCTCTCTGTGGCGCTGCACAGTTCAGCTACCGAGGGTGTGCAGGGTCACCACCAAGGAAAACAATACCACCCGCCAGGCCAGGAGCCAGACGGCTGCTGAGGGAGGGCAAAGGGAAGAAGGCTGAGAGGACGTCCAGGGTGCAGAGAGGACAATTCCCACTCGCCCGGCTTCAAGCCAGCACCCACAGGCAGACCGCTGCCACGGCCTCCCCAGAGGGACTCGGGCCATTCCGCTTCCCGCCCACCACCAAGCTCTCTTCGGGTCACAGGAGGCGTTGTTAAGCCAACCGCGTTGATTCTGGAAAGCTACAGGGGCCTTGGGATGCCCCGAAGCACAAGCGACAAGCCCTCTTACTTTCACGTCCAAAGGAACGTCCAGGAAGGCCTCGTAGGAACTGGAAACTGCCTTGCAGCTCAAGCACGTGACTGGAAGGCAAACCGAAACGCTCAGCGATAGGGGAGGTCGACCGTGCCCGTTCATGCTCCTCCTACCTACTGCGCCAGTCAGACGTACAGCTGTTTATCACAGGCAGCAGGCAGAAGGGCACAGCCAGTCCCAAGGGGAACAACAGGTGGGGAGCAGTACCTCTGGATCTCAGAGAGCCCCCAAAGATTTGATGGACGACGGTAGTCGATTGGGAAGAGGTGTCCAAGCTGGAAAGAAACGGTAAGGGGCAGAGAGTCACCTCCTCCAGGAGTTTTACTTGGCCTGAAAACCCTGGGCGTAGGTTCTCCTTGATGGGAGCACCTCAAGGAGTCCAAAGGGCTCGGGAGCATTGGAAAGGCAATTTGCTTGTGCTTACTCGCTGCTTCCGCTCAGGCAAGCGCTCTGCATGGCATCGACAGCAAGGCGGAGGAACTCGTGGGCGTCTTCCTGCACGCCCAGCTGGAAATGTTCTCCTATGCCTAAGAAAGAGGAAGTTAGTCCTTCTCTCCTCCGCGAACAGACGGAGACATGGCAAAGCACCTGAAACGACTTACATGTCAGAACGCTGACGACACCCCAGGGCTCGATGGCACTGCCTGAGGAACGCAAGACGCTGTTCACGTGCGCTTCCATCCTGCACATCACGCAGACGCCTTGCTGACGACCTGAAGAGGGAGGTGGGAGGGAAGCAAGCTTCTCCGCTTAGCAAAATAGCCATAGCAACGGGAAACCTCACGCAGACCTTGGAGTCCCAGGAGCGGCCTCCACCCCTCCCAAGGCCCCCACGTCCCAACAAGCCCAGGACATTCGAGTGCGCAGAAGACACTCTTCAGAAGGACGCTTCGCTGACAGAGCCTGTCTGTGCCACAGGCAAAGAGGGTTTAACTTGCAGGAGCTGGGACCAAGACGCGGGGCTACAAAGAGGCGCCTTTCTGAAGGGGAAAGAGACACCTGGACAGGACAAGCGGCTTCTGGGCTTGAGTGGTCAAAGACGACCAACTCGGCGGGTTGAGAAAGGAGGGCGGCTTTGCTCCTAAGCTGAATTCCAGGTGCTGGGAACCCTTGGCAAGTGCCCAACGAACGAGGAGCTGTTCATCAAAGTACTCACATGACTGGCTGTGCTCCCGAGAGAGCAGGTAGTTGGCCAGAGGGGGTGTGTAGGTCAGGCACTGCAGGATGGAGTTGAGGAAGCACGTATTGCCCAGGTTGTGGAGTCCCGCTCTGGCTCCCTGTCGGCGCTGCCAGGCCAGGCAAATCTTCTCCGGGGGAAAGAGGACCCTTTGTGGAGGAGCCATTCCCTCGACAAGGACTGCAGGGAAATGACATTGGGGAAGAGGTGAGAAGGCAGCCCTGCTGCTGTCAGACCTTTCTGCCAGCAAGGACACCTTTCAGTGTCTTGTGCCTAGCGGCAGAGGAGTGACACAAGGTGCTTTCCTGTCTCTAATGGAGAACACCTGGGTAAGCCTGGCTGCTAGCAGGAAAGCGCCCCAGGATTCGCCCTAGGCTCTCAGCGCACCAGCAGGCAGGGATGGAGCCCCAGCCGCGCCCGCTGCCTTTGGCGTTGGCAAAGGCCGAGCCTGCTGGCGAAGCCGCTACTCACAGGAGTCGTTCCCCGTTGCGGCCATCGCTCCTCTCGGGAACAGAGGGGAAGGCTCCGGATGGCAAAGGACGTCGGGAGGCGCTCCAGAGAGAGAGCAGCGCCGAGCCTGCCGCCTGATTGCAAAGAAATAACCGCAGCTCACCAAAAGGATTTAAAAAAGCGCCACACGAAACCCACAGAACGGTATCTGCCCTCAAATCTCTTTCGGTGGTGCTCGGAACTGCGGCAGAGCTGCAGGCTGACGCCTTTCCCAGCGCTGTCCCAGGGCCCCAGTCCACAGCACCGTCAAAGGCCCTTGGGAAAGGCTCCAATGCACGGCACCTTCTCTGAAGAGGACCTGTGGCCAGCGTTAGCAACACAGCCCGCCGCCTCTCTAGCCCACGCTTTCCCACCTTGCGTGCAGGAGCGACCGGCTTTGGGCTGCTACTTGAGCAGCTCCCGCTGCCGTGCTCCTCCTCTGCCAGCCTTCCTACCGCAGCACTCAGGGTGGGCTTCTCGTCCTTCTAGGCTGAGCCCAACGCCTCACGCTGCACTGCCACCCCCCCACCCCCTACTTGCCCCTCCTAGGATACGGCAAAGAAAGAACAACTGCCAAACAGCAGCGCTACCCATAGCCCACGTGTGGCCAGCCTACAAAGGTGCGATGGCTCAGCCCAGGGCTGGCAAGGTACAGACCAGCCTCTACTTTCATCCCACAGCGACCTACTCTGCCATCTGCCCTGCAAGTCACGTCACGGTTACCTTTGAGAGAGGAGGGAAGCTGGGCAGAAGTGGGCAGGAAACGAGGAATGCTTGGAAAAAAGGAGCCGCGCGAGCAGCAAAGGCAGGAGCCGAGTTGTCCCGAAGGCCAGCTCAGCCCAACTGGCCTTCGCTGGCCCGCTCCTCAGGATCACAGGCCCTGGCCGGGTGAGCTCACAAGCGCCGGGCGGGTGCCGCATCACCGCCCCTTTGTGACACGGGGACGCACGGGGACGCGCTGCGGCCAGCAGCCGCCACAGCCCGGGCACCTTCTGTAGCCAGCAGCTGGCAGCCCCCGGGCTTCCCCACGCGCTGCTGCCCAAGCGCCGTCTGTCCGCCGGCAGAGCTCCCACCTCTTCGCCGAGCCACACAGCCAGACGGACGAAGCGCTGGCCAGGCCTGGAAGCGCTCCTGCTCGCACCTTTGCCTGCCACCTGCGCTCGCTGAGGCTTTCCTTTCTGCTCTGCCCAGCTACAGGACTGTGTCCGTGACACTGGTGTAGCAAAGCACCCGGGCTCTCGCAGGTTCTTTTCCAAGCAGTTTGATCTGCCCCCCACCAGCTACAGCCACAGCCTGACTCTGAACGAGAGCTACCAAAGAAACGCCCTCAGCAACTGCGCTGCATTGACCTTGGCTGCCTCTCTCACCCTCCAGCTCCCCAAAACATTGGTGGGCAGCGCCTTAGCACCTGGATTCACCCCTTGACCTGCTCGGAGCCCGGGGAGCATTGCTTCCAGCGCACGCTGGGGCCCTGCCACAGCAGCACTAGCAGGCTCCAGAGCCCTTTCCCTGGCACCAGCCAGCAGCCAAGCGCCGCATTCAATGCTCACGCCACAAGCTCACCGAGCAGGACAAAGGCAGCTTTGCTTCCAAGCCTCCTCTAGCACCGCTCCTCCAGCTGGCAGCCATCCCACACTCCTAGGTGCAGAGGGACCTCACTGCTGAGCTCAGGGCAGGGTCAGGGCTCCGGAGCTGGCAGCGCCCAGTGCCACCCAGGAAAGCAGGGCACCCTGGCAGCTGGAGGTTGAGCAGGGTGTGCCCGCTCCTCACTCACACGCTTCAGCCACAGCTCGTGTGCTGGGGCAGCACGGCATTCGCTACCCTTCACAAAGAGCCACGGCAGGCGGGCTGGCTTGGCTGAACGTGGCTGAAGAGCGCCTGTGCCCCGAGGGGCGCCTTTTGCCGAAGGCATCTTGGGCATAAGATGGCCGGGCCAGAGTTCTTTCTTCTTTGACTTTCTATAGCATTCTTCCTCTGAAGGTGCCGGGGTGGGGGCGGGCGGGGCAGAAGAAAGGAAGAAACACCATTCCTTGCTGTCAGGACTAAAGGCTCCAAGGAAGCTGAGCAGAAGCAGGTGCCGGAGCTCGGCCTCGGGATGGCAGCAGGACCCCCTGGCCGAATCGCCAGCTCCTCTCGGGCTGGTGACACCTGCCAACTTGCTGACGAGGCGCTCTGCCCCATCACCCAGAGCTAACGTTAGGTGAGGAAGGGGCGAAGCAGGACCAGAGCCACTACTGACCCCCGGGAGACACCGCTACGTCCTGGCCTTGCGCTGGGCTTGCTGCCACCGAGCGGCACCCTCTGGGCCCGGCCGTTCAGCCCCTTTCAGTCCCGCTCGCTGTCGGCTCATCCAGCCCACTTCCATTCGAGTGGCTCCAACGCCGTGTTTAGAAAGAAGAGACTGCAAGATGGGCGCACGCAAGCACACAGCTTTCAAAATCCCACGCCACAAACCTCCCACGCTGGCTATTTCCGCCAATTGCCCCAAAGCCTCCAGAGAAGAAAACACCCCGTAAGCTCACGCCTGCAAGGCCAACGACTGTTTTTAATTCCGGATTTGGCTTTGCTGCCCGTTGCCTCCCAGCGAGCGCTGTTTTTTGCAAGGCGATCCCAAAAGCTGAACGCAGGCTAGAGCTCTTCCTCGAGGGACCTGTGGGCAGGCGTGCCAGCCGGCAGAGCCGTCCAGCTCTCTGGAAGCTCTCTTTGAGTCCTTCCTGGCCAGAGGCAGATCTGCGAGGAGAGACAGGGTGGGCTGCCGGCACCCTTTGTGCAGCTTGGTCCCTGCTGGGGGCGGTCTGGCTGCTTCCTGGATTATTCTTCCTCCTCTTCGGCATTGCGGGAGTCAGATGCTGCGCTCCTCCCGCATCCAGGGTCACAATCTGCCCCCGCCACCGCTGCAGCGCCCCGAGTGCCTGTCCCACCTGCATCTCTCGACTGCTGAGACCCTCCTCCTCCTGCCCCTCTCCCTCTCCCTGCCCCTGCTAAGGGCTCCTAGTCCATGGTGACCACAAACAGGCTGTGGGGATCATAGGCGTGCCGTGGGGATCTGCTCCCCACTCCGCGCTCCGCTGAGTTTGCTCCCAAGCAGCCCTGGCTGCGGGAGCCCCCTTGGAGCCGGCGTTGGAGGGCCTCGGGAGCTGCATCGCCTCTTGGGGCTCGGGCACAATGCGGAGGACTTGTTCTCTACCTCTTCCTCTTGCGTGCTGAGTGGCGGCGCCCCGTGTGCTCCACAGGGGGGCTGTGGATATCATTGCCCCGCTGACAGCATCTTCTCTGCTCCCTCTGCTTTGGCAGGCTCTGCTCCTGAGCAGCACTGGCTGCAGGAGCTGACTGGCAGCTGCTCTTGGAGGGCCCTGGAGCTGCGCCGTGCCTGGGAGCGCAGTCAACACTCGCAGGGCTAGTTCTCTTCCTCCTCCCTGCTGAGTGCTCGTAGTCCGTGGGGTCCACGACCCAGCTGCGGAGATCCCTGCCCCACTGCGGCGATCTGCTCCGGGGCCTCTCCCTGCCACCCTTCCTCTGGGAAGAAGGGCTCGCTCCACGCTCCTCCTCCTCGCTGCCCTCCTGCATGGTGTGCAGCAGACGGCCCGAGGGCGGAGAGCAGACCAGGCAGTCAGCTTTCCTTCTGGACACCAGCCTTGTCAAGCTGCAGAAGAAGCGATGCCAGCAGAAGCCCACGCAGGAGGCAATGCTGAGCCTGCCTGGCCAGATGGGGCCCAGCCAGCCTGCAGATGCCTCCCGTGCACCTGCCCAGGTGGGCTGGCTGCTGCTGGCTCTTGCGGAGGAGCCGCTGTCCCCTGGAGAGTCCTCCATGCCCGCTGCCACGTCCTGCAAGGAGAACTGGGATAGGGTCCTGCCCTTCCCTCCTCAAGGGAGCAGAGCCGCGGGAAGCCCCAGACGGTGCCTGAGGGGACAGCTAAGGGCCTTCCAGAGCCTCTCCTGGAGGGCTGCAGAGGCGGAAGGGCCAAAGGCGCACCAATGGGACGGATCTAGGGGGGGTGCTTTGAGAGGGAGCAGCGTCGCAACTGTCAACAGCGGTGCCGCGTGCCAGGGAAAAGAGAGCGATGCCAAGATGCCAGAAAGAAGCCCACTGCCCACGTGCTGCCCTCAGCCACCTCCCCGGGGTTACCTTGGTCTGTCGAGGCTCACCCTCTGCTCCCACAGAACCCACTTGCTTCCTGCTGGACCCCCACAGGCTGAGGAAGGAAGGGGCATACGATGGTGCCGGTGAGGAAGCAGCCATTTCGCCAGCTTTCCGATCAGAGCACCTGGAGAATAAAAACAAAGAGAGGCATCTCTGTTTAGGGCTCTTCTTGCAGCCTCCTCTCGGCTTCAGTCCTTTTGTGGGAGCGGTTTCTACGACAGAGGGAAGATGCAACCAGGGCCACAAATGGCATTCTGGCAAGTTCAGCTGGGGTCTTCCCCAATCCCCCTGTCGGAGCAAGGCCTCGTCTTTATAACCCCTATGGCCTCCATTTCATAGAATCGTAGAATCATCAGGCAGTTTGGACTGGAAGGGACCTGAAAGATCACCTCGTTCCACCTCCCCTGCCCTGGCCACAGACACCTTCCACCAGACCACGTTGCTCAAAGCCCCGTCCAGCCTGGCCTCCAACACCTCCCGGGAGAGGGCACCTACAGCTTCCCTGGGCAACCTGTGCCAGGGCCTCGCCACCCTCACCCTCAAGGATTTCTTCCTAACAGAGAGCTAACCAAAACCTACCCTCCCTCGCTTTCAAACCGGTGCCCCTCTTCCTACCACCACACTCCCTGATAAAGAGTCCCTCCCCACCTCGCCTGTAGGCCCCCTTTAAGTACTCTTCCCTACGTCAGCCAGCTTCACAGAGCGGGCAAGCAGCACTTTGCACCAGGGCAGCAGCCTAAAGCCCGCTAGGGAAAGATAACCACTGACGTGGGGTAGCTCAGCTCTGACAGCGCTGAATGGGGCGGCCTGTACTCGCTCTCCTGTGAGAGAAACGCTCGGGGGGATGAGAAGAAAATCAGCACAAACCAGGAGAGGAAACCGATTCTAAACAGGTTTTAGTACCGCTTGTTATTTATTACCTGATGTAAAACAGCAGATACGCTTGCTGCCTGAGCACGGTGTCGATGCCACAACGATCCACAGACTCATCGTCCATCTTATACCACGCTCCGCTGCTGGCCTGCAAAGAAAGGCGTCGGTATCTGGAGATGAACGGCACGGTGCCTCCACCAACCCAGGCAGAGAACTGCAGAACCAAGAGAAAGCCAAAACCAACCCAGCCCGGCCCCTAAGGAGACCTTCTCGCCAAGACCCTCGGCTGCCAGTAACACTGCCGTGAAAGCGTGTCTTCGGCAGGGTAGATTTTGCCCTGCCTTGCTAGGCAGGACGTCCCTCTTTACCTTTGTGTAGCAGAAATAGTGTCCGTGATAACAGCTGGGACCGCGGTGCACCACGACAGCATATAAGGAGTAGAGGAGGGGCTCCCCAGCCACGTGAGACGTGTACGGGCGAAGGTCCAAGTACTCGGGGTACTCCACAACCTACGGAGAGAGCAAGAGGGCTCAGAAGCCATCCTGAAATACTACGTGAACTAGCCTTCCAAGACTAAGGGCTAGAGGCGTAGAAAGACATCTCTGGGGCTGACGGCAACTCGGCGCTCCCTAAAGCTACGGGGCGTGGTTTGGGTGGCAGGAAACTGTTCTCGGCCAAAGCAGCTCTGCCGGAGCAGGGCACGCGCTTCTCCTCCCACGGGAACTCTCCTCTCCTGGCAAGGGAACGCAAAGACCTCAACGCCAACAGCCGGCGAAAGGCCCCGCTGCTTTGGGAAACCCCCTGCGCCAGGAAGAGGAGGTTGCGCTCCAGCTGCGTACACACCTTGCTGATCTTCCCGCCGGTGAAATCGTCAAACCTTTTCAGGCACACCGTGAGAACCATGGGCGCGCGATGGATTGTAAACCTCTTGGAGGCGGCGACCATCCTCTCACACCTTGGAAGCAAGCACAGAGGCGAGGGCTGAAACGCACCCTGCGACGCAGCCTTTCTTCCCCCCGGAAGGCCAGACAACCCTTCCCGGCTCACACATCCTTGCGCTATTTTAAAACTATTCAGCACTGTAAGGCCACGCTAAAGCCAGCCGCGTCGTCTCCTTGTGCGTTAAGCCTACACGAAACGACGGCTTATGCTCGGCGACACGCAGCACCTTCACGCAGGATCTAGTACGATTAGGACGTTAGCGTTCATCTTACTGGCTACACCGATAGCAGTTTTCGCCCTCCAGCCGCTCAGGTCGGACAAAGCCCTCCAGAGCACCGGTGACAGAAGAGGCTGCCTGGAGGAGTGAGAAAGGAGAGCACTGAGCTGCGGGAAACACCCTCACCCAAACACCTCCTAGGAGTTTACGCAAAAACCTAGCTAGATGACGCTGAGGAGACCCGCCCTCAGCCTGCAAGCAGCGTCCGGAAGGAGACGGGACGAGCCTTTGGGGCTGAACATCGCCCTCCTTCCCAAGGGATTCCCAAGGCTACCGAGAGCCACCTCTCTGTGGCGCTGCACAGTTCAGCTACCGAGGGTGTGCAGGGTCACCACCAAGGAAAACAATACCACCCGCCAGGCCAGGAGCCAGACGGCTGCTGAGGGAGGGCAAAGGGAAGAAGGCTGAGAGGACGTCCAGGGTGCAGAGAGGACAATTCCCACTCGCCCGCCTTCAAGCCAGCACCCACAGGCAGACCGCTGCCACGGCCTCCCCAGAGGGACTCGGGCCATTCCGCTTCCCGCCCACCACCAAGCTCTCTTCGGGTCACAGGAGGCGTTTTTAAGCCAACCGCGTTGCTTCTGGAAAGCTACAGGGGCCTTGGGATGCCCCGAAGCACAAGCGACAAGCCCTCTTACTTTCACGTCCAAAGGAACGTCCAGGAAGGCCTCGTAGGAACTGGAAACTGCCTTGCAGCTCAAGCACGTGACTGGAAGGCAAACCGAAACGCTCAGCGATAGGGGAGGTCGACCGTGCCCATTCATGCTCCTCCTACCTACTGCGCCAGTCAGACGTACAGCTGTTTATCACAGGCAGCAGGCAGAAGGGCACAGCCAGTCCCAAGGGGAACAACAGGTGGGGAGCAGTACCTCTGGATCTCAGAGAGCCCCCAAAGATTTGATGGACGACGGTAGTCGATTGGGAAGAGGTGTCCAAGCTGGAAAGGAACGGTAAGGGGCAGAGAGTCACCTCCTCCAGGAGTTTTACTTGGCCTGAAAACCCTGGGCGCAGGTTCTCCTTGATGGGAGCACCTCAAGGAGTCCAAAGGGCTCGGGAGCATTGGAAAGGCAATTTGCTTGTGCTTACTCGCTGCTTCCGCTCAGGCAAGCGCTCTGCATGGCATCGACAGCAAGGCGGAGGAACTCGTGGGCGTCTTCCTGCACGCCCAGCTGGAAATGTTCTCCTATGCCTAAGAAAGAGGAAGTTAGTCCTTCTCTCCTCCGCGAACAGACGGAGACATGGCAAAGCACCTGAAACGACTTACATGTCAGAACGCTGACGACACCCCAGGGCTCGATGGCACTGCCTGAGGAACGCAAGACGCTGTTCACGTGCGCTTCCATCCTGCACATCACGCAGACGCCTTGCTGACGACCTGAAGAGGGAGGTGGGAGGGAAGCAAGCTTCTCCGCTTAGCAAAATAGCCATAGCAACGGGAAACCTCACGCAGGCCTTGGAGTCCCAGGAGCGGCCTCCACCCCTCCCAAGGCCCCCACGTCCCAACAAGCCCAGGACATTCGAGTGCGCAGAAGACACTCTTCAGAAGGACGCTGCTTCGCTGACAGAGCCTGTCTATGCCACAGGCAAAGAGGGTTTAACTTGCAGGAGCTGGGACCAAGACGCGGGGCTACAAAGAGGCGCCTTTCTGAAGGGGAAAGAGACACCTGGACAGGACAAGCGGCTTCTGGGCTTGAGTGGTCAAAGACGACCAACTCGGCGGGTTGAGAAAGGAGGGCGGCTTTGCTCCTAAGCTGAATTCCAGGTGCTGGGAACCCTTGGCAAGTGCCCAAGGAACGAGGAGCTGTTCATCAAAGTACTCACATGACTGGCTGTGCTCCCGAGAGAGCAGGTAGTTGGCCAGAGGGGGTGTGTAGGTCAGGCACTGCAGGATGGAGTTGAGGAAGCACGTATTGCCCAGGTTGTGGAGTCCCGCTCCAGCTCCCTGTCGGTGCTGCCAGGCCAGGCAAATCTTCTCCGGGGGAAAGAGGACCCTTTGTGGAGGAGCCATTCCCTCGACAAGGACTGCAGGGAAACGACATTGGGGAAGAGGTGAGAAGGCAGCCCTGCTGCTGTCAGACCTTTCTGCCAGCAAGGACACCTTTCAGTGTCTTGTGCCTAGCGGCAGAGGAGTGACACAAGGTGCTTTCCTGTCTCTAATGGAGAACACCTGGGTAAGCCTGGCTGCTAGCAGGAAAGCGCCCCAGGATTCGCCCTAGGCTCTCAGCGCACCAGCAGGCAGGGATGGAGCCCCAGCCGCACCCGTTGCCTTTGGCGTTGGCAAAGGCCGAGCCTGCTGGCGAAGCCGCTACTCACAGGAGTCGTTCCCCGTTGCGGCCATCGCTCCTCTCGGGAACAGAGGGGAAGGCTCCGGATGGCAAAGGACGTCGGGAGGCGCTCCAGAGAGAGAGCAGCGCCGAGCCTGCCGCCTGATTGCAAAGAAATAACCACAGCTCACCAAAAGGATTTAAAAAAGCGCCACACGAAACCCACAGAACGGTATCTGCCCTCAAATCTCTTTCGGTGGTGCTCGGAACTGCGGCAGAGCTGCAGGCTGACGCCTTTCCCAGCGCTGTCCCAGGGCCCCAGTCCACAGCACCGTCAAAGGCCCTTGGGAAAGGCTCCAATGCACGGCACCTTCTCTGAAGAGGACCTGCTGCTGGCCTGTGGCCAGCGTTAGCAACACAGCCCGCCGCCTCTCTAGCCCACGCTTTCCCACCTTGCGTGCAGGAGCGACCGGCTTTGGGCTGCTACTTGAGCAGCTCCCGCTGCCGTGCTCCTCCTCTGCCAGCCTTCCTACCGCAGCACTCAGGGTGGGCTTCTCGTCCTTCTAGGCTGAGCCCAACGCCTCACGCTGCACTGCCACCCCCCCACCCCCTACTTGCCCCTCCTAGGATACGGCAAAGAAAGAACAACTGCCAAACAGCAGCGCTACCCATAGCCCACGTGTGGCCAGCCTACAAAGGTGCGATGGCTCAGCCTAGGGCTGGCAAGGTACAGACCAGCCTCTCCTTTCATCCCACAGCGACCTACTCTGCCATCTGCCCTGCAAGTCACGTCACGGTTACCTTTGAGAGAGGAGGGAAGCTGGGCAGAAGTGGGCAGGAAACGAGGAATGCTTGGAAAAAAGGAGCCGCGCGAGCAGCAAAGGCAGGAGCCGAGTTGTCCCGAAGGCCAGCTCAGCCCAACTGGCCTTCGCTGGCCCGCTCCTCAGGATCACAGGCCCTGGCCGGGTGAGCTCACAAGCGCCGGGCGGGTGCCGCATCACCGCCCCTTTGTGACACGGGGACGCACGGGGACGCGCTGCGGCCAGCAGCCGCCACAGCCCGGGCACCTCCTGTAGCCAGCAGCTGGCAGCCCCCGGGCTTCCCCACGCGCTGCTGCCCAAGCGCCGTCTGTCCGCCGGCAGAGCTCCCACCTCTTTGCCGAGCCACACAGCCAGACGGACGAAGCGCTGGCCAGGCCTGGAAGCGCTCCTGCTCGCACCTTTGCCTGCCACCTGCGCTCGCTGAGGCTTTCCTTTCTGCTCTGCCCAGCTACAGGACTGTGTCCGTGACACTGGTGTAGCAAAGCACCCGGTCTCTCGCAGCTTCTTTTCCAAGGAGTTTGATCTGCCCCCCACCAGCTACAGCCACAGCCTGACTCTGAACGAGAGCTACCAAAGAAACGCCCTCAGCAACTGCGCTGCATTGACCTTGGCTGCCTCTCTCACCCTCCAGCTCCCCAAAACATTGGTGGGCAGCGCCTTAGCACCTGGATTCACCCCTTGACCTGCTCGGAGCCCGGGGAGCATTGCTTCCAGCGCACGCTGGGGCCCTGCCACAGCAGCACTAGCAGGGCCCAGAGCCCTTTCCCTGGCACCAGCCAGCAGCCAAGCGCCGCATTCAATGCTCACGCCACAAGCTCACCGAGCAGGACAAAGGCAGCTTTGCTTCCAAGCCTCCTCTAGCACCGCTCCTCCAGCTGGCAGCCATCCCACACTCCTAGGTGCAGAGGGACCTCACTGCTGAGCTCAGGGCAGGGTCAGGGCTCCGGAGCTGGCAGCGCCCAGTGCCACCCAGGAAAGCAGGGCACCCTGGCAGCTGGAGGCTGAGCAGGGTGTGCCCGCTCCTCACTCACACGCTTCAGCCACAGCTCGTGTGCTGGGGCAGCACGGCATTCGTTACCCTTCACAAAGAGCCACGGCAGGCGGGCTGGCTTGGCTGAACGTGGCTGAAGAGCGCCTGTGCCCCGAGGGGCGCCTTTTGCCGAAGGCATCTTGGGCATAAGGTGGCCGGGCCAGAGTTCTTTCTTCTTTGACTTTCTATAGCATTCTTCCTCTGAAGGTGCCGGGGTGGGGGCGGGCGGGGCAGAAGAAAGGAAGAAACACCATTCCTTGCTGTCAGGACTAAAGGCTCCAAGGAAGCTGAGCAGAAGCAGGTGCCGGAGCTCGGCCTCGGGATGGCAGCAGGACCCCCTGGCCGAATCGCCAGCTCCTCTCGGGCTGGTGACACCTGCCAACTTGCTGAGGAGGCGCTCTGCCCCATCACCCAGAGCTAACGTTAGGTGAGGAAGGGGCGAAGCAGGACCAGAGCCACTACTGACCCCCGGGAGACACCGCTACGTCCTGGCCTTGCGCTGGGCTTGCTGCCACCGAGCGGCACCCTCTGGGCCCGGCCGTTCAGCCCCTTTCAGTCCCGCTCGCTGTCGGCTCATCCAGCCCACTTCCATTCGAGTGGCTCCAACGCCGTGTTTAGAAAGAAGAGACTGCAAGACGGGCGCACGCAAGCACACAGCTTTCAAAATCCCACGCCACAAACCTCCCACGCTGGCTATTTCCGCCAATTGCCCCAAAGCCTCCAGAGAAGAAAACACCCCGTAAGCTCACGCCTGCAAGGCCAACGACTGTTTTTAATGCCGGATTTGGCTTTGCTGCCCGTTGCCTCCCAGCGAGCGCTGTTTTTTGCAAGGCGATCCCAAAAGCTGAACGCAGGCTAGAGCTCTTCCTCGAGGGACCTGTGGGCAGGCGTGCCAGCCGGCAGAGCCGTCCAGCTCTCTGGAAGCTCTCTTTGAGTCCTTCCTGGCCAGAGGCAGATCTGGGAGGAGAGACAGGGTGGGCTGCCGGCGCCCTTTGTGCAGCTTGGTCCCTGCTGGGGGCGGTCTGGCTGCTTCCTGGATTATTCTTCCTCCTCTTCGGCATTGCGGGAGTCAGATGCTGCGCTCCTCCCGCATCCAGGGTCACAATCTGCCCCCGCCACCGCTGCAGCGCCCCGAGTGCCTGTCCCACCTGCATCTCTCGACTGCTGAGACCCTCCTCCTCCTGCCCCTCTCCCTCTCCCTGCCCCTGCTAAGGGCTCCTAGTCCATGGTGACCACAAACAGGCTGTGGGGATCATAGCCGTGCCGTGGGGATCTGCTCCCCACTCCGCGCTCCGCTGAGTTTGCTCCCAAGCAGCCCTGGCTGCGGGAGCCCCCTTGGAGCCGGCGTTGGAGGGCCTCGGGAGCTGCATCGCCTCTTGGGGCTCGGGCACAACGCGGAGGACTTGTTCTCTCCCTCTTCCTCTTGCGTGCTGAGCGGCGGTGCCCCGTGTGCTCCACAGGGGGGCTGTGGATATCATTGCCCTGCTGACAGCATCTTCTCTGCTCCCTCTGCTTTGGCAGGCTTTGCTCCTGAGCAGCGCTGGCTGCGGGAGCTGACTGGCAGCTGGTCTTGGAGGGCCCTGGAGCTGCGCCGTGCCTGGGAGCGCAGTCAACACTCGCAGGGCTAGTTCTCTTCCTCCTCCCTGCTGAGTGCTCGTAGTCCGTGGGGTCCACGACCCAGCTGCGGAGATCCCTGCCCCACTGCGGCGATCTGCTCCGGGGCCTCTCCCTGCCACCCTTCCTCTGGGAAGAAGGGCTCGCTCCACGCTCCTCCTCCTTGCTGCCCTCCTGCATGGTGTGCAGCAGACGGCCCGAGGGCGGAGAGCAGACCAGGCAGTCAGCTTTCCTTCTGGACACCAGCCTTGTCAAGCTGCAGAAGAAGCGATGCCAGCAGAAGCCCACGCAGGAGGCAATGCTGAGCCTGCCTGGCCAGATGGGGCCCAGCCAGCCTGCAGATGCCTCCCGTGCACCTGCCCAGGTGGGCTGGCTGGTGCTGGCTCTTGCGGAGGAGCCGCTGTCCCCTGGAGAGTCCTCCATGCCCGCTGCCACGTCCTGCAAGGAGAGCTGGGATAGGGTCCTGCCCTTCCCTCCTCAAGGGAGCAGAGCCGCGGGAAGCCCCAGAAGGTGCCTGAGGGGACAGCTAAGGGCCTTCCAGAGCCTCTCCTGGAGGGCTGCAGAGGCGGAAGGGCCAAAGGCGCACCAATGGGACAGATCTAGGGGGGTGCTTTGAGAGGGAGCAGCGTCGCAACTGTCAACAGCGGTGCCGCGTGCCAGGGAAAAGAGAGCGATGCCAAGATGCCAGAAAGAAGCCCACTGCCCACGTGCTGCCCTCAGCCACCTCCCCGGGGTTACCTTGGTCTGTCGAGGCTCACCCTCTGCTCCCACAGAACCCACTTGCTTCCTGCTGGACCCCCACAGGCTGGGGAAGGAAGGGGCATACGATGGTGCCGGTGAGGAAGCAGCCATTTCGCCAGCTTTCCGATCAGAGCACCTGGAGAATAAAAACAAAGAGAGGCATCTCTCTTTAGGGCTCTTCTTGCAGCCTCCTCTCGGCTTCAGTCCTTTTGTGGGAGCGGTTTCTACGACAGAGGGAAGATGCAACCAGGGCCACAAATGGCATTCTGGCAAGTTCAGCTGGGGTCTTCCCCAATCCCCCTGTCGGAGCAAGGCCTCGTCTTTATAACCCCTATGGCCTCCATTTCATAGAATCGTAGAATCATCAGGCAGTTTGGACTGGAAGGGACCTGAAAGATCACCTCGTTCCACCTCCCCTGCCCTGGCCACAGACACCTTCCACCAGACCACGTTGCTCAAAGCCCCGTCCAGCCTGGCCTCCAACACCTCCCGGGAGAGGGCACCTACAGCTTCCCTGGGCAACCTGTGCCAGGGCCTCGCCACCCTCACCCTCAAGGATTTCTTCCTAACAGAGAGCTAACCAAAACCTACCCTCCCTCGCTTTCAAACCGGTCCCCCTCTTCCTACCACCACACTCCCTGATAAAGAGTCCCTCCCCACCTCGCCTGTAGGCCCCCTTTAAGTACTCTTCCCTACGTCAGCCAGCTTCACAGAGCAGGCAAGCAGCACTTTGCACCAGGGCAGCAGCCTAAAGCCCACTAGGGAAAGATAACCACTGACGTGGGGTAGCTCAGCTCTGACAGCGCTGAATGGGGCGGCCTGTACTCGCTCTCCTGTCAGAGAAACGCTCGGGGGGATGAGAAGAAAATCAGCACAAACCAGGAGAGGAAACCGATTCTAAACAGGTTTTAGTACCGCTTGTTATTTATTACCTGATGTAAAACAGCAGATACGCTTGCTGCCTGAGCACGGTGTCGATGCCACAACGATCCACAGACTCATCGTCCATCTTATACCACGCTCCGCTGCTGGCCTGCAAAGAAAGGCGTCGATGTCTGGAGATGAACGGCACGGTGCCTCCACCAACCCAGGCAGAGAACTGCAGAACCAAGAGAAAGCCAAAACCAACCCAGCCCAGCCCCTAAGGAGACCTTCTCGCCAAGACCCTCGGCTGCCAGTAACACTGCCGTGAAAGCGTGTCTTCGGCAGGGTAGATTTTGCCCTGCCTTGCTAGGCAGGACGTCCCTCTTTACCTTTGTGTAGCAGAAATAGTGTCCGTGATAACAGCTGGGACCGCGGTGCACCACGACAGCATATAAGGAGTAGAGGAGGGGCTCCCCAGCTGCGTGAGACATGTACGGGCGAAGGTCCAAGTACTCGGGGTACTCCACAACCTACGGAGAGAGCAAGAGGGCTCAGAAGCCATCCTGAAATACTACGTGAACTAGCCTTCCAAGACTAAGGGCTAGAGGCGTAGAAAGACATCTCTGGGGCTGACGGCAACTCGGCGCTCCCTAAAGCTACGGGGCGTGGTTTGGGTGGCAGGAAACTGTTCTCGGCCAAAGCAGCTCTGCCGGAGCAGGGCACACGCTTCTCCTCCCGTGGGAACTCTCCTCTCCTGGCAAGGGAACGCAAAGACCTCAACGCCAACAGCCGGCGAAAGGCCCCGCTGCTTTGGGAAACCCCCTGCGCCAGGAAGAGGAGGTTGCGCTCCAGCTGCGTACACACCTTGCTGATCTTCCCGCCGGTGAAATCGTCAAACCTTTTCAGGCACACCGTGAGAACCATGGGCGCGCGATGGATTGTAAACCTCTTGGAGGCGGCGACCATCCTCTCACACCTTGGAAGCAAGCACAGAGGCGAGGGCTGAAACGCACCCTGCGACGCAGCCTTTCTTCCCCCCGGAAGGCCAGACAACCCTTCCCGGCTCACACATCCTTGCGCTATTTTAAAACTATTCAGCACTGTAAGGCCACGCTAAAGCCAGCCGCGTCGTCTCCTTCTGCATTCAGCCTACACGAAACGACGGCTTATGCTCGGCGACACGCAGCACCTTCACGCAGGATCTAGTACGATTAGGACGTTAGCGTTCATCTTACTGGCTACACCGATAGCAGTTTTCGCCCTCCAGCCGCTCAGGTCGGACAAAGCCCTCCAGAGCACCGGTGACAGAAGAGGCTGCCTGGAGGAGTGAGAAAGGAGAGCACTGAGCTGCGGGAAACACCCTCACCCAAACACCTCCTAGGAGTTTACGCAAAAACCTAGCTAGACGACGCTGAGGAGACCCGCCCTCAGCCTGCAAGCAGCGTCCGGAAGGAGACGGGACGAGCCTTTGGGGCTGAACATTGCCCTCCTTCCCAAGGGATTCCCAAGGCTACCGAGAGCCACCTCTCTGTGGCGCTGCACAGTTCAGCTACCGAGGGTGTGCAGGGTCACCACCAAGGAAAACAATACCACCCGCCAGGCCAGGAGCCAGACGGCTGCTGAGGGAGGGCAAAGGGAAGAAGGCTGAGAGGACGTCCAGGGTGCAGAGAGGACAATTCCCACTCGCCCGGCTTCAAGCCAGCACCCACAGGCAGACCGCTGCCACGGCCTCCCCAGAGGGACTCGGGCCATTCCGCTTCCCGCCCACCACCAAGCTCTCTTCGGGTCACAGGAGGCGTTGTTAAGCCAACCGCGTTGATTCTGGAAAGCTACAGGGGCCTTGGGATGCCCCGAAGCACAAGCCACAAGCCCTCTTACTTTCACGTCCAAAGGAACGTCCAGGAAGGCCTCGTAGGAACTGGAAACTGCCTTGCAGCTCAAGCACGTGACTGGAAGGCAAACCGAAACGCTCAGCGATAGGGGAGGTCGACCGTGCCCGTTCATGCTCCTCCTACCTACTGCGCCAGTCAGGCGTACAGCTGTTTATCACAGGCAGCAGGCAGAAGGGCACAGCCAGTCCCGAGGGGAACAACAGGTGGGGAGCAGTACCTCTGGATCTCAGAGAGCCCCCAAAGATTTGATGGACGACGGTAGTCGATTGGGAAGAGGTGTCCAAGCTGGAAAGAAACGGTAAGGGGCAGAGAGTCACCTCCTCCAGGAGTTTTACTTGGCCTGAAAACCCTGGGCGCAGGTTCTCCTTGATGGGAGCACCTCAAGGAGTCCAAAGGGCTCGGGAGCATTGGAAAGGCAATTTGCTTGTGCTTACTCGCTGCTTCCGCTCAGGCAAGCGCTCTGCATGGCATCGACAGCAAGGCGGAGGAACTCGTGGGCGTCTTCCTGCACGCCCAGCTGGAAATGTTCTCCTATGCCTAAGAAAGAGGAAGTTAGTCCTTCTCTCCTCCGCGAACAGACGGAGACATGGCAAAGCACCTGAAACGACTTACATGTCAGAACGCTGACGACACCCCAGGGCTCGATGGCACTGCCTGAGGAACGCAAGACGCTGTTCACGTGCGCTTCCATCCTGCACATCACGCAGACGCCTTGCTGACGACCTGAAGAGGGAGGCGGGAGGGAAGCAAGCTTCTCCGCTTAGCAAAATAGCCATAGCAACGGGAAACCTCACGCAGGCCTTGGAGTCCCAGGAGCGGCCTCCACCCCTCCCAAGGCCCCCACGTCCCAACAAGCCCAGGACATTCGAGTGCGCAGAAGACACTCTTCAGAAGGACGCTGCTTCGCTGACAGAGCCTGTCTGTGCCACAGGCAAAGAGGGTTTAACTTGCAGGAGCTGGGACCAAGACGCGGGGCTACAAAGAGGCACCTTTCTGAAGGGGAAAGAGACACCTGGACAGGACAAGCGGCTTCTGGGCTTGAGTGGTCAAAGACGACCAACTCGGCGGGTTGAGAAAGGAGGGCGGCTTTGCTCCTAAGCTGAATTCCAGGTGCTGGGAACCCTTGGCAAGTGCCCAACGAACGAGGAGCTGTTCATCAAAGTACTCACACGACTGGCTGTGCTCCCGAGAGAGCAGGTAGTTGGCCAGAGGGGGTGTGTAGGTCAGGCACTGCAGGATGGAGTTGAGGAAGCACGTATTGCCCAGGTTGTGGAGTCCCGCTCCAGCTCCCTGTCGGTGCTGCCAGGCCAGGCAAATCTTCTCCGGGGGAAAGAGGACCCTTTGTGGAGGAGCCATTCCCTCGACAAGGACTGCAGGGAAACGACATTGGGGAAGAGGTGAGAAGGCAGCCCTGCTGCTGTCAGACCTTTCTGCCAGCAAGGACACCTTTCAGTGTCTTGTGCCTAGCGGCAGAGGAGTGACACAAGGTGCTTTCCTGTCTCTAATGGAGAACACCTGGGTAAGCCTGGCTGCTAGCAGGAAAGCGCCCCAGGATTCGCCCTAGGCTCTCAGCGCACCAGCAGGCAGGGATGGAGCCCCAGCCGCGCCCGTTGCCTTTGGCGTTGGCAAAGGCCGAGCCTGCTGGCGAAGCCGCTACTCACAGGAGTCGTTCCCCGTTGCGGCCATCGCTCCTCTCGGGAACAGAGGGGAAGGCTCCGGATGGCAAAGGACGTCGGTAGGCGCTCCAGAGAGAGAGCGGCGCCGAGCCTGCCGCCTGATTGCAAAGAAATAACCGCAGATCACCAAAAGGGTTTAAAAAAGCGCCACACGAAACCCACAGAACGGTATCTGCCCTCAAATCTCTTTCGGTGGTGCTCGGAACTGCGGCAGAGCTGCAGGCTGACGCCTTTCCCAGCGCTGTCCCAGGGCCCCAGTCCACAGCACCTTCAAAGGCCCTTGGGAAAGGCTCCAATGCACGGCACCTTCTCTGAAGAGGACCTGCTGCTGGCCTGTGGCCAGCGTTAGCAACACAGCCCGCCGCCTCTCTAGCCCACGCTTTCCCACCTTGCGTGCAGGAGCGACCGGCTTTGGGCTGCTACTTGAGCAGCTCCCGCTGCCGTGCTCCTCCTCTGCCAGCCTTCCTACCGCAGCACTCAGGGTGGGCTTCTCGTCCTTCTAGGCTGAGCCCAACGCCTCACGCTGCACTGCCACCCCCCCACCCCCTACTTGCCCCTCCTAGGATACGGCAAAGAAAGAACAACTGCCAAACAGCAGCGCTACCCATAGCCCACGTGTGGCCAGCCTACAAAGGTGCGATGGCTCAGCCCAGGGCTGGCAAGGTACAGACCAGCCTCTCCTTTCATCCCATAGCGACCTACTCTGCCATCTGCCCTGCAAGTCACGTCACGGTTACCTTTGAGAGAGGAGGGAAGCTGGGCAGAAGTGGGCAGGAAACGAGGAATGCTTGGAAAAAAGGAGCCGCGCGAGCAGCAAAGGCAGGAGCCGAGTTGTCCCGAAGGCCAGCTCAGCCCAACTGGCCTTCGCTGGCCCGCTCCTCAGGATCACAGGCCCTGGCCGGGTGAGCTCACAAGCGCCGGGCGGGTGCCGCATCACCGCCCCTTTGTGACACGGGGACGCACGGGGACGCGCTGCGGCCAGCAGCCGCCACAGCCCGGGCACCTCCTGTAGCCAGCAGCTGGCAGCCCCCGGGCTTCCCCACGCGCTGCTGCCCAAGCGCCGTCTGTCCGCCGGCAGAGCTCCCACCTCTTCGCCGAGCCACACAGCCAGACGGACGAAGCGCTGGCCAGGCCTGGAAGCGCTCCTGCTCGCACCTTTGCCTGCCACCTGCGCTCGCTGAGGCTTTCCTTTCTGCTCTGCCCAGCTACAGGACTGTGTCCGTGAGACTGGTGTAGCAAAGCACCCGGGCTCTCGCAGGTTCTTTTCCAAGCAGTTTGATCTGCCCCCCATCAGCTACAGCCACAGCCTGACTCTGAACGAGAGCTACCAAAGAAACGCCCTCAGCAACTGCGCTGCATTGACCTTGGCTGCCTCTCTCACCCTCCAGCTCCCCAAAACATTGGTGGGCAGCGCCTTAGCACCTGGATTCACCCCTTGACCTGCTCGGAGCCCGGGGAGCATTGCTTCCAGCGCACGCTGGGGCCCTGCCACAGCAGCACTAGCAGGCTCCAGAGCCCTTTCCTGTAGGGGAATAGACAGGGATCGGCGACTGGAAGATCACGGGCTGTGACGGAAAGATAGACTCCTCCCCATAGGAGTGGCAGGAACAGGAACCGCGAGAGCTATATAAGCGCGTGACGCAGCTAAATAAACAGACATTTTGTATCCATCATATTGGTGTCTGTGCATCACTGTCCCCAGGGTGGGTAGAGCCCTGTGTCCCGGAGGTATGCGGCCCAAGATAAGTTCTCCTGTAGAAGCGTACAGCTACACTTTCCCTGGCACCAGCCAGCAGCCAAGCGCCGCATTCAATGCTCACGCCACAAGCTCACCGAGCAGGACAAAGGCAGCTTTGCTTCCAAGCCTCCTCTAGCACCGCTCCTCCAGCTGGCAGCCATCCCACACTCCTAGGTGCAGAGGGACCTCACTGCTGAGCTCAGGGCAGGGTCAGGGCTCCGGAGCTGGCAGCGCCCAGTGCCACCCAGGAAAGCAGGGCACCCTGGCAGCTGGAGGTTGAGCAGGGTGTGCCCGCTCCTCACTCACACGCTTCAGCCACAGCTCGTGTGCTGGGGCAGCACGGCATTCGCTACCCTTCACAAAGAGCCACGGCAGGCGGGCTGGCTTGGCTGAACGTGGCTGAAGAGCGCCTGTGCCCCGAGGGGCGCCTTTTGCCAAAGGCATCTTGGGCATAAGGTGGCCGGGCCAGAGCTCTTTCTTCTTTGACTTTCTATAGCATTCTTCCTCTGAAGGTGCCGGGGTGGGGGCGGGCGGGGCAGAAGAAAGGAAGAAACACCATTCCTTGCTGTCAGGACTAAAGGCTCCAAGGAAGCTGAGCAGAAGCAGGTGCCGGAGCTCGGCCTCGGGATGGCAGCAGGACCCCCTGGCCGAATCGCCAGCTCCTCTCGGGCTGGTGACACCTGCCAACTTGCTGAGGAGGCGCTCTGCCCCATCACCCAGAGCTAACGTTAGGTGAGGAAGGGGCGAAGCACGACCAGAGCCACTACTGACCCCCGGGAGACACCGCTACGTCCTGGCCTTGCGCTAGGCTTGCTGCCACCGAGCGGCACCCTCTGGGCCCGGCCGTTCAGCCCCTTTCAGTCCCGCTCGCTGTCGGCTCATCCAGCCCACTTCCATTCGAGTGGCTCCAACGCCGTGTTTAGAAAGAAGAGACTGCAAGACGGGCGCACGCAAGCACACAGCTTTCAAAATCCCACGCCACAAACCTCCCACGCTGGCTATTTCCGCCAATTGCCCCAAAGCCTCCAGAGAAGAAAACACCCCGTAAGCTCACGCCTGCAAGGCCAACGACTGTTTTTAATTCCGGATTTGGCTTTGCTGCCCGTTGCCTCCCAATGAGCGCTGTTTTTTGCAAGGCGATCCCAAAAGCTGAACGCAGGCTAGAGCTCTTCCTCGAGGGACCTGTGGGCAGGCGTGCCAGCCGGCAGAGCCGTCCAGCTCTCTGGAAGCTCTCTTTGAGTCCTTCCTGGCCAGAGGCAGATCTGGGAGGAGAGACAGGGTGGGCTGCCGGCGCCCTTTGTGCAGCTTGGTCCCTGCTGGGGGCGGTCTCGCTGCTTCCTGGATTATTCTTCCTCCTCTTCGGCATTGCGGGAGTCAGATGCTGCGCTCCTCCCGCATCCAGGGTCACAATCTGCCCCCGCCACCGCTGCAGCGCCCCGAGTGCCTGTCCCACCTGCATCTCTCGACTGCTGAGACCCTCCTCCTCCTGCCCCTCTCCCTCTCCCTGCCCCTGCTAAGGGCTCCTAGTCCATGGTGACCACAAACAGGCTGTGGGGATCATAGCCGTGCCATGGGGATCTGCTCCCCACTCCGCGCTCCGCTGAGTTTGCTCCCAAGCAGCCCTGGCTGCGGGAGCCCCCTTGGAGCCGGCGTTGGAGGGCCTCGGGAGCTGCATCGCCTCTTGGGGCTCGGGCACAACGCGGAGGACTTGTTCTCTCCCTCTTCCTCTTGCGTGCTGAGCGGCGGCGCCCCGTGTGCTCCACAGGGGGGCTGTGGATATCATTGCCCCGCTGACAGCATCTTCTCTGCTCCCTCTGCTTTGGCAGGCTCTGCTCCTGAGCAGCACTGGCTGCGCGAGCTGACTGGCAGCTGCTCTTGGAGGGCCCTGGAGCTGCGCCGTGCCTGGGAGCGCAGTCAACACTCGCAGGGCTAGTTCTCTTCCTCCTCCCTGCTGAGTGCTCGTAGTCCGTGGGGTCCACGACCCAGCTGCGGAGATCCCTGCCCCACTGCGGCGATCTGCTCCGGGGCCTCTCCCTGCCACCCTTCCTCTGGGAAGAAGGGCTCGCTCCACGCTCCTCCTCCTCGCTGCCCTCCTGCATGGTGTGCAGCAGAGAGTCCAAGTGTTGAGATACGAAGAATTTTATAAGTAAAATCAATCAGTAATAATCATAATAATAATTATATATAGAAAAAGGAAATAAAGCAGAAGGGGAAATGTTAAAAATAAGCCAAACCAACATCAAGTAAAGTAACCATCCAGCAAACACCCCCTGCCCCCAAGGCACCATTGCCTCCCTCCTAGCCCGGCCCCCCAACTTGATATCCTGGCATTTCATCATATGATACAGAATATCCACAGGGTAGCTCAGGTCAGCTCCCCCAGCAATGCCCCCCCCCAGCATCCCACGCCCCCTGCAGAACATGAGAAGCTGGAAACATCCTTGACCTGTACAAGCACCACCTGGCAACACTTAGCACCAAATTCACAATTACTTAGCAACAACCAAAATATCAGTGTGCCATCAACATCAGTCTTATACTAAATCCAAACCACAGCACGCCAGCTACAGTGAGGAAAACAAACTCCATCCCATCCAAAACCATGACAATATCCACGCCTGATTCCATACCATTTACATCATGCTCAGGTCCCACACTATCCAGTACAGCCTCATTCACCACCCCCTACTCCTTCCCATCCTTTGATATAATTCACAGATAACATTCCCCTAGTCTATGGACTACCCCTGTAAAATGTCTGTAAAATATCCACAAGTGTCCACAAAATGCCTATTCAGTTCATTTAGTCCGTGACTTCAGGCTCCATCTATCGTATCAGTCTTTCAGGGCAGGAGAGATGGTGTGTGTGGTGTTGGATTGTTGCATGCCGAAGTCAGTTCTTGTTCCATCACTGCTGCACTTGGCTTGGTTCAATCAAAGTTCATTCTCCACGAACTGGAAGATTCCTACCGTGATACCATTGATATGGCATATAGCAACCACAGAAGAGATGACATACAACATTATATAGCAATTAGCACCCTACCATTCAGTTCATTGGCTGTTTTCACCCAAAATCAAATCCCCTTGAGGCACATATCGGATTTCTCCATCCTCGCGCATCACCCACCAAGTGCACCCAGGTCCTCGAGCAAAAGCAATCCCATGAATGGGTTTGCCTTTACCCAAGACAGGAATAACCCAGACTGTTTTCCCCAGGATACTTTTCACATGCACTACAGGGACTCTGTCCCCTTCCACAGTACGTAAGGGTTCTGCCTGGGCAAGGCCAGCTCTATTGGCAGATCCCCCAGTGCTGACTAACCAGGTGGCTTTTGCTAAATGTGTATCCCAGTGTTTGAACGTCCCACCCCCCCCATTGCTCTCTGTAGTCTTTAACAGCCCAGTGAATCGTTCGATTTTCCCAGAGGCTGGTGCGTGACAGGGGGTGTGATATACCCACTCAATGCCGCGCTCTTTGGCCCAGGTGTCTATAGGGTTGTTTCAGAAATTAGTCCTGTTGTCTGACTCCATTCTCTCTGGGGTGCCATGTCGCCATAGGACTTGTTTTTCCAGGCCCAGGATAGTGTGTCGGGCAGTGGCGTGGGGCACAGGGTATGCTTCCAGCCAGCGGGTGCTTCCACCATGGTGAGCACATGGCGCTTGCCTGGGCAGGTCCGTAGGAGTGTGATATAATCAATCTGCCAGACCTGGAACCTTCTATCTTTTAGCTTTTAAGGTATCAGTTTGACTTTTTCCTCACACAGATGCACCAACCTTGAGCTTAGAGGAAGTGGTCCTTGAATACTGTCCAGCTCTTTTGGACCCCCCTGCCTTCTAGAGCCCTAACCCATGGGATTCTTCCAAACAGGTCTTTGAAGAGGCCAAAAGTTAGCACTCCTGAAGTCCAAGGTTGCAATCCTGCTTGTTGCCCTGCTTCTACCACACAGGATTCTGAACTCCACCATCTCACGGTCACTGCAGCCAAGGCTACCCTCAACCCTCACAGCCTTGACTAGACCTTCTGTTTGTTAGTATAAGGTCCAGCAGCACATCTTGCCTTGTTGGCTCCTCCAGCACCTGTGTCAAAAAGTTATCCTCAATGCTCTGCAGGAGCCTCCTGGATGGTGTGTGCCTCGCCATCTTGCTTTTCAGGCAAATATCAGGGGGGTTGAAGTCACCCACGAGAACCAGGGCCTGCAATTGTGAGGGTACTTCTAGCTGGCTGTAGAAGGACTCATTGACTTCTTTCTCATCAGGTGGCCTATAGCGAACACCCATAACAGCGTCACCCATATTTCCCTGCCCTTGGATTTTTTCCCCATAAGCTCTCAACTCATTCTTCCTCCACCCTCTGGGCACAGCTTGATAAATTCCAGTTGCTCCTTCACATAAAGAGCAGCTCCCCCACCTCGTCTTGCTGGCCTGTCTTTCCTGAAAAGCCTGTGACTGCAATGAGATCATGGCCCTGTGACTGCACGCAGAGCTCCAGTCCCTCCTGTTTATTCCCCGTGCTGTGTGAGGACCCACTGTGGCCATGCACACCCTTGAGGTGGCTGGTCTCCTGCTTGTCATCTTGTGAGGCAGAAAAGGCACCTTTGTCACTGCTCTGGCTGGCCTGGCTTATTCCTCTGTTGGATGCAATGGCATTAGCACTGCCACCTTGGACCCCACCAGCCGAGTTCTTCAGCCTGTCTCTTTCCTCCAGTAAGAAGTACTGCTTTGTGGATTTAGGATGGCTTTTGTTTTGCTTGGTTGTTCCCATTAGGACGCATTTTCTTTGAACTCCTGGTCTTGTACTGGCACGTTCTCTGGCCACTCAGGGAGCAGGAGAGCAGAGCCTTCCAGTGAGTCAGCTGCTACACTGGGGACACTGATCTTCCTCCCTAGCAGTTCGCTCCTCGTTGGTCTGTAGACAGGACTTTATTGTTACTTTTTTTTTTTTTTTTTTAGGATAGATGTACCTATCTCTCTACAAGCAGCAAATTATTGATCCTTGCAAGAGGAATTTGCCTCTTCCCTTTTTGAAGTCAAAGGCCTTGTAGAGAGAAGGACCATATTCAGTCACCCAAGATGTATGAGGAGCACCAGAGGTGCACCAATCTCTGCCCCGGAAGCAATTTTTAGTAACTGACTGCAATTATATATAGGCTTCCTTATTTTTGTACTTTCCATACAGTGTAGTGCTCCACTCCCCTTTGCCACAATTGCTGCTCCCAGTCAGTGACAAATAAAATGGGGGGGTGGGGGAGAAAAACCAACCACCCCAGAAAATTCTGGGGGAAGCTATGCTGTGTTTGGGTTTCTGTGCTCCCCTCACTCCTGCACTGAGCCACTCCTTCACGATCCCTTAGCAAGGGCCCCTGCGCCACCGGCCCCATTCCAAATCCCTGATCCTGTCCTGGGAACAAGGACCAAAGCTGGGAAGGGATTTGTTTCTTTGCACTGACAGTCCCTCCACAGCCGGGAGGGCGAGGGAGGGCAACGTAGGACCAGGACACCCACAGATCACGGGAACGAGTCGTTAATGTCTGCAAAAAATGATTCTCAAGATGAGTTTTGTGCAAGCTCTTGCTCCGTATCCCACGTGCCCGTCGCACTGCAGGGTGGCGGTTCCCCAGCAGCCAGGGCACACGTGCGCGGGGGTGTGCGGGCCAGGGCTGCGTCTGCACGCAGCAACGGCTTGTCCAGGTGAGCAGGGGCGGTGGGTGGCCCCGGGAGCCAGCGGGGTGCAAGGGCAGAGCAGGACCTGGTCCTGAACAGGAGGCGCTGAGCCCTCAGAACAACGCAGGAGCCCTGGGGTGGCTCAACCCAGCACCAAAGCTGGCATTACCGAAAAGCTGGGTATTTTAAAACATATAGAAAGAATGAATACAGTGTACCTCTTACACTTGACCACAAAAGAAACAGAATGCGGACCTGGTATTTACAGATCAGTCATTTAAAAAAAAAAACCAACCCACAAACAAATAAGACACTACAAAAACCACGCGTCCTACAATGCGTGCTCAGAATCTGACAGGAAAGTTCGTAAGATGTCATTCACACAAACTCCCCCTGTCCCATTTGGCTCAGTTTTCACCCAGGAAAATAAAAAGTCTAACATTTCTTAACCACGGAATGGCTACTGTCTGCAGGTGCAGAACAGAAATTAAAAAAACATATGGGATAACTAGTTTTGGCCTACACAATTTCTGATGATCTTTTCAGATATGCATAGGAGTATACTAAGGCCATATATATATATATAAAATATATAGATATATAATATATAAAGAGGTCTCAGGTTTCTGAGTTATCTGGCAGTGCCTCGCTGTCGGTCGTCTTCTCTGGCGATGTGTACAAAAAGTTACAGAAGATGTAGAGCGGGAAGGTCAGGAGGCTTCTGTCCAAATTCATCACTATCTGCTCCTGTAAAGCAAACACAGTGGACATTTGAGCATTTGCGTAGCAAGTGAGGCCATTACAGGGAAGTACATCAAAAAGTACCGAAACTGGTACTAACAGTCCTTCTATACATTTTAATTAACATGTATTCAAAAAGCAGAGATAAAAAACCTCAAGACAGTAATTCACCTTCACCTTCAGCAGGTGTTTTGTAATACTAACACTGACAAGCTATTCTGAAATTGCTTACAGCCCTTGCCCCAGGGCTGCCGACCCTTCTGCATCAGAGGAAACAGAACCGTGAGAAACGGCTGAGCAAACTTTACCTTCAAGCACATTGGAGATAAAGAGGGATTTTCTGCATTTGCAGGGAGAAAGTCTCTATGTACCCACCACATACATATCACTGCTGATTAGCACTTAAGACACTTGATGATCAAGTCTTTCACATTCCTTACTGAATTCTGCTGTCACAGAGGGTGGAAATGGGCACATTCTCTTAATAAACTCCACTCCTCTCTGAGGCTTTTGGGTCTTTGTTTAACAGAGCAATGAATACCACCCTTGAACAACAGGCAGGGATTCTTTTAACTCTTCAGCTTACAACGCAACAGAGTCTTCAAACAAGCTCCAAGTTTGCCTCTAAATGAGCAGGAGCCTGATGGACATACTATTCAGATGGGTAATCTCACCAGTGCTGGAAGTCTGGGAAGGCAAGCAGTCTCCAAACATACCTGGTCCTTCTGAAAGGTTAGAATCTGATATCCTGTTGTTCTACTGAAAGTAACTTTCCCGCTGCTATCAAAAGAGGTTACACGTAACCTAGGGACACAACAACAGTTAAATTAGTTTCCCATAACGTAGTTTTTCCGGCACAAAGAGTTTGTCCCAAGGAGACAGAATGGCATTTTCAAACATAACTAACCTGGTGGCAACAAAATTTAATGCAAGGGATGAGTTAAACTTGGATCCAAAAGAATGGATCCATCAGATGGAAAGACTTAGTTACAGTAGGAGATCTTAGCACACGCCACAGGCTCTGCCTCCTTGGTGATTATTTACCTGAAGGCTATGTTTCTCCGAGGCTGCAGACTGACTGATCCACTGCACGGCTGATCCAGCGTATTCCGCTTGAAAATGATGTAACCATTTGTATAAGTGACAAGAAGGTCAAAGCCAAAGTTGAACCCAGTCCACCGCCAGCAGTACTGAAGAGCACAAGTTAAAAAACACAGAAACAAACCAGCCCCTCTGAGCACTGGCCACAACACAAATGAGAAGTGCCGCTTCTCCAACAGCTCAAACTTGGGACCGGGATTCTCGGCTACAGAGATGTCTGGTGGATTCAAGGATCCTTGCCAACACCTCTTTGAGACATAAGACGCCCTGGTAGGCAACCACTCACTGTAGCGGCCAGCCTTTGCAGGCAGACGAGTACACGAGACAAGCTTCGAGTCAGCTGCCTTCCAAACATACGGAAATACATTTCACACAAGCAGATCTAAAATAGTTCTGCATCCTGGTACCTGCTGCTGTATGTCTGAGCAGCACTTAACTACACACCCCATTTGTGCTTAAAGTGCTCCTCGGAGTACAACAGCCTCATGTTAAGTGACTTCAGTGGGGAAGAAAATATTCATGTCTCCTGTGCTCTCACAGGACCTGCTACCTAAAGACACACAGACGTACACGGAACACAGCGGGGTTCTGGCTGTGGCTGTTACACAGTTTATCTGGAAAGCTTCCTTTTCCAGTTAAAAAGAAAGGGACATCAGTGATCAGAGCTTTATTTTAACTGAATGTATTTTACACGTCTCCGATGATAAGTCATGGCTACATTCCCTCCTTTCATGCAACAGAGGTTTTTCCAAACACGGGCTTGCTTGCAGTGCCAGAGCACAATTAAGTCACTAACTCCTTATTCATCTCAAAGACAGCAAGCCTTTTCATCCTTCTAGGGAGAATAAAATAATTTCTTTAACGTAGCATCTCCGTTACCTCTTTTTGATGCAGTTTGACAATTAAGACCAACGTGTTTTGAAAATACCTAGCACGTCTAAGACGTGTCAGCTGCGCACAGACGTAGCCACGTGCCGTACTTACATGGCCACCCTCTGCAAGTTTTCGACCACACCTCATGCTGTTTCCTTCCAGTTCCTCTTTATTTACTTCCTGAGGCCTACAAAAAAAAAGGGCATCTTTAAGGATACTTAAACAGCTTTGTACGGTACTTTAACGTGGAAGAGCTGAACAGACCCCAGTAAACCGGTCTGAGCACACAGCTGACCCTTCTCTGTGCCCAGGTTAGACTAGATGACCTGCCAGGGTCCCTTCCAACCCGAATCATCCCGTGAACATCCGACTACTCTACAAAACTGCAATATAAGCCTCGGTAGGTAGGACTTTTACCAGAGAACCTTTCCAGGTATGGATATAATAGCCGTTGCAATGACATGCATTCCCCAATCCTCCTAAAAGAACCAAGTCCATTTTAAACACGGTAGTCCCGACTTACTAGGCACAAACATCAACGAGTGCTGCTGCTGAGGAACAGCTGCAGGACTCTGCAAAATAGCAGCGCTATGAAGCGGCACCCAGAGCGACACTCAAAGATTTCTCAAGCGGCTGGAAAAAAGTTTACCCCCAGCGACCACCAAGTGCCACGAGCTCTTGGTTCTGGCATCCTACACCAATATGAACTTGTTTCACCCAACAGTTTCCACTGCCGCTTCGGCACATAGAGAAACCTTGCAGAGCCGGCATGAGTAAAATCAGGCCCAGTTTTCCAGAGGTATGTTACTCACTTAACTTTAGACACGATGACATCGTTAACCAAATAAGCAACCATTGCCAGAAAGTCTTCAAGTTACACTGAGGACAAACGCTTGAAGTGAGTAGCATAAATCGCAATGAAAGGCAACCCCCACCACCACCCCCACGTTAAATTATGAACCCGCACTACCAAACAACACACTTCAAGCTCCACAAGCAAGAAGAAACGCTGCACCTCTTCTCTTCCTACTGTACAAACACCGCAAGAGCTTGTGGCTATGCCTTTTACGAACAAGCTCGGTCTGTGGTCTTTTTGCCCCGTTTCTGTAAAAACCAGTCCTGGACGCTTAAGTATTTTATGATTAAGTTAAGCAAACACGCTAATCATGCTAACCAAACTCATCCAAGAACCTCCCACGTGCTTTCTACACACCTTCTAGCTGAACTGCTTACGTAGCTGACCCAAATTCAGTAATGGTGATAAAAGGTTCATTTCTGTTTAATTAGTGACAACTTTCACAAACATTAGTACATAATGTCAGAGAGACGGTAACATTCCCCCCTCGCAATTCCTCGAGCAGCCTCAGAAGATGCAAAACTTCCAGCTGTAACCGCTTACGCTGGCCTACCACGTGCTTAGCGAACAGTCAAGTTATCCTATTTCCTTCTTAAACACCACCAAAGAGACCATTAGAATAGAAATGACTCCAGTCATGGACTTGAAAGATCTCTCTCGCATCTGCCACAGAACACATGTTTAATTAAAAAAAGCAGCGATCCACTTTAGCACAACAAGTAAACCTTGAGCAGCTACAGTTCAAAGTCACAAACTCCAGTATTACACTAAAAAATTCCCAAATTCTGGAGTGAGGAAAATGTTTAGTCCTTTTAAATGCAAACTACATAAACAAGGAGAGAAACATTTTCTCCTCCTCTCTGAAGTTATCAAAAGAGCAAACCACATCACATGTTTCAAAGCAATGTAATTTCCATGCTGGCAGCCCTAGAATAAGCGGGTGCAATTACGCTCTGCTCCAGGTGGGATATGAAAATAGAGCCTTACTTCAGCTCACTGGGAGTCAGACCTCACATTTCACTCGGCTTGACTGAGTTTGCATCCTTATCTCTAAGGAAAAAACGTGTTAAGATACTGATACAGGCAGTAAGTGCGAGAGGAAGGGCAGCAGATCTGGATCAAAGGATGGTCTTATAAAACCCTAATTCTTTTCTTTCAGCTACCGGTTGGTCCAACATCCAAAATATTTGCTTTAATACAAAGGAACAGTTTCATGTCTTCCCTTCTAAGACATGAGTTACGGACCACAGGCATCTCACTGCAGGGTGGCAGTACGGCTTGCCAGTAGAAGACAGAGAAGTGGTCTCAGGATTTCAAACATCATCTCAGAGATTGCGTGCTGTGGACTAGCGACAGAACAATTGAACTGCACACGACTCCAGGGAAGCCCTCCGTGCACGCATGTGCGTGCACCCCCCATCTCCCTCCCACATGACTCCAGAGAACACCCTGTTCAGGGACAATCAGGCCATTATTGACTACAAAACAAACAGCAACCTGGATGCCACCTTGAACCATTAAGCTTGTAAACTACCAAAGTTAGAAGCAAAAACATATTGAGAAGAAACACTACATCTCACCCACTAATAAGTGGGCCATTTCCATCAGCGAAAGACCTTGGCAATAAATGCCATAATAAGAGATTCGGGCGGATGTCTACTGTTCAGTAAACTTTCTCTGCCTCAGATTTTTCACTTCTAGCTGTGTTTAAAAAAAAAATAATCCCATACTAAAGAAAACTAGACAAGCAAGAAAAACATGGAAAAATACTCTGCTCCTTCCAAGAGTCACTGAAAGCATCAGCCCTGGAGTTGAACATGCAAGTTGCTCATTTTAAAAGCTGGTATGACCCCCATCATCTGCACTTCAGTTTTGTATGAGAGCTTGCTTTTTCAGAAGCAGGTGTATCTAACGGCTGACAGTTAAAACACTCTCCCTGCATTACAGTGAGTTACCAAAAGACATCAAAAATAAGCAAATACCAAGTCTTATCTTGAATAAGAACTCGGATGACTATGTTAATACTTGCTTTCATGCTAATTGTGGTTCCCATATGAGCTAGATGGTAATGCGCACTGTACATTCGCCTACTGTTAGATACATCCATGACTGCATTACAAGAAAAGTCTTCCCAAGCAAACAACAGTCCCAGAAACAAGCTATGACCACCCGACATTAATCTTTAGGAGCTGAAATGACGACATTCATAATGACGTACTTTACCTCTTCCGTTTTCTGGAGCACTGCTATTGACAGAGAGAACCGCTTCTTAAAGATCCTCTTAAGGCCAAAGTCAGAGTTTTGGGCATTTTTAACACTCTTACATAACACCAAAAGGAAGCGATTAAGGAAATATTTCCTATATAATACACAATTAAGCCACGGAAGCCACTGCCACGGGGTGTTGGGGCTAAAGCGTAAGCTGTTTCAAGACAGAGCTATGAGTACTTAAGAATAGGTCTATTGGTGGTTGGTCGTTCACTAACGATCCAGTCAAAACCTCCGGGTGGAAAATCCTGAACCACTCGCTGCCACAGAAGTACATCAAGAGAACACTCACTCTTCACTTCAAAAGGCAGGTGGGAGATCTGTAACTCTACCGCTGAACGCTGCCACAGACTGCACGGCCTTTGGTTCAAGTCAGGCTCAATGCAATGTGGCAAAACCAAGCAGAAGGGAACAGTTTGTGGTCACGCGCATACATGTCACATCTGTTAAATCACCATGCCTCGCTGCCCAAGCCACCACTGACGATCCTTGTGAGGCACAGGCTGAAGAAACCCAACTACACGTTATGCGCACAGACGCCAGTCAGGGTGTTCCACTAAGCACAGCTACCTGTACATCTCTGAAAGGGCACAGAAACATAGCAGTCGTCATGGCATTTCCTCAAGGGCGGTGCAGTGCTGTGGTGGTGCAGCCCCCCCACCCCTCTGAGATCCCAGGGTGAGCCCTATTGTGTTGTTATCTTGGTCACAACGACCTGGGCCTCAGGCAATCTCTGACCACACCTGGGCCATCTGCCCCCTGACCTGCGTACCAGAATTGTGGCCAGAATGTAAAATATTGACCAAAGCCAATCATCTCAATCCTATAAATAGTGATCCAAGACGGAGACCTTTTGAGCTCTCCTGCACCGCAGCCGGCCACGTGACCCTGTATCTCCTGTGGGCTGGGACGCCTCTCAGGGTAGGTTTTGCAAGGATGGAGGGATCTTCTGTTGACGTTTTTGCGAGGACTCAAAGGCCTGATTTTGCGAGGTTCACCGGCCGTGCGCTGATGAATATCAGCACATAAATGTGAGTAATTCATGAAACTCACAAAAAGATAATTTTTACTCACAGGTTAACCTCGGGGGGTATGTTTGTGTGCAGTGTGAATATATATATTATCCCTATTCACATAAACCATTGACCAAGCCTGAGACTAAGATTGGACCTAGCCGCGCCTAGGCTCCTCACTGAAAGGAGTTTAGAAAGCAAGGGCATCTCTTCTGAACCTTGTGACTCAATGGGAGGGTCCTGCTTATCCCCTGCATCCACGATCCCTCTGTGAACCATTCTAACTTGAGCATAACTGAATTTTCCTTTGTGCACTTCTTCTAGGCAAGTAATGGAGTGACCCTTCCCATTCTCCAATGTTTAACTAAGTCACTATATTGAATTCAAAAAATTCCACCACATTGCTGTTTTCAATTGGCTGATGCTGTTAAGAACCATACAACCTGGAACTCCAAAAGTTCATCTTGTCAGAATTTATATGAGAGGAAATTTTCTAGTTTAAGAAAGAGAGAAAGGAAAGCCTGTAATATACCTACCCAATATCATTGCCTTGTTCTGCTCTGAGCACGGCAAGCCACTGCTGTTTGTAAACAGAGGACAGCCATTCTAAAATTGAAAAACAACAAGAACAAAAAAATAAGCTTGGTGTCGCCTTTGGAGCCGGGAATGGGGGTGTTCATAGGCACTTGAAATATAGAAATAAAATCACATTGCAATAATAAGGTTACACTTATTAACTGGACGGCCTGTGCAAACCCACCACCTGATAACGCGCGTGTGTGATTCAGCTCCAGGCCGCAGGTACAGAAGAGGCAGTTCAGATAAAAATCAACTGCTAACACTGAGTAACTCAGGACTATTTTCATCTTATCAAGCATCCACGGTTGCCAGAAGTGATGCAACTCAACATGTTTTCTCAGTGCGCTAAGTTCTGTTCAGCCAAGGAGCTGGGTAACAAGCTCTTAGGAGAAGATGCCACTCTCTGAATCCCCAACAGAATTCTACACAAGTTAAACAAGAGGAAAACAGAATCAAAAGATAAAGGAAACAGTGCCTTATCACAGGTATGGTAAAAACAAACAGAACAGAAGCTGTCCCCTACTAGCAATAAACATAAGCCATGTCTTCCTCTGAGAACACCAGGAAGATGGTACGGAGAGCTACCGAGGTGATCAGGGGGCTGGAGCATCTCCCTTGTGAGGAAAGGCTGACACACTTGTGCTGGTTCAGCCTGGAGAAGAGAAGACTGAGGGGGGATTTCATAAATACCTATAAGTATTTAAAGGGCGGGTGTCAGGATGATGGGACTAGGCTCTTTTCAATAGTGCCCAACGCCAGGCCAAGGGGCCACGGGCACAAGCTGGAACACGGGAAGTTCCACCTGAACATGAGGACAAACCCCTTCCCTGTGCGGGTGCCAGAGCAGGGGCACAGGCTGCCCAGGGAGGCTGTGGGGTCCCTTCCCTGGAGACATTCATCCCCCGCCTGGACGCGGTCCTGTGCCCCCCCTGCTCTGGGGGTGCCTGCTCAAGCAGGGGTGGGACGGGGTGAGCTCCAGAGGGCTCTTCCAACCCCCACCACTCTGTGATTCTGTGAAGATTCTGTCAGCTGTATTAATTTAACAGCTGCAACCAAGAGATACAGCAGAACAAAACCTAACAGCTGCTAAGGCAGTTATGCAGAAGGGATCAGAAGCAGCCAAAAGCCCAGCACGTAAGTTCTTTTCAGTCAAGCTAATGAACAGCGGCAAGTCCGCAAGGTCTCAGATGAGAACAAACTCTAGGGAGGAATGGACTGGGATGGCAGGAGCGGCGAGAACCACCGTTAGCAGGAAAACAAAACAGGTTGGTTGCTGCTGAGGGTGACAGAAGGGTGAGATCACAGTGCTGAGATCGCCTTCAGAGTCCCAGATTCAAAACATAAAACCAGCCCTTGCCCTACTGACTCCCGAGTTAAGATTCAGGCTGCGATAGGACCAAAATGGGAATTCACCAGAGCGCAACAGAAAGCATTACAATGATTTAAGGAAAAGTGCACAGGTGAGGAACAGAGAATGGATGTGCTAGGAGGAAAAAAACAAAAACACAATCAGGAGACAGAGCATCTTCGCTATTTTTGTATATGAACCTATGTCATACACCATATTTCAACTGTAGTTCACCTGTTAATCTGTAAAGGTTAAGAGGAAAAATACTGCTCAGGAAGTGTTACACCATTTCTTTCAACTCTTCAACATGGTCGCCTTCTTTATACCTCCCTGAGAACTATTTCATCTAGAATAATCTAAAAGGCTTACACCACAATACAAACTGCCCAGCAATTTCCATGTTTCAAGGCTCTCTTGGGTACGATGCAATCACCTCAGACACTGGATGCTGGCAGCATCAGTTCAAAAGGGCACCACCAATATTTATCCAAGCCTCCTTTTAAAGGACGAGCAAAAGTTCCTGATCTTAACACAGCTTTTGGCTACACACCACCACCAACAGATTACAAGGGCCATCCAGTATTAACCTCTTCACTTACACTTCATTACACCTGTAGAGGTCTCCACATCACGCTGCTCTTCCCTCCCTGCTCTCCCAGTTCCCTTGGAATTCAAGTTTGGGGTTTTTTTCCTTTTTTTTAAATTCATTATCAGTGGTAGAGCACATTCTTTTTCAATAAGCACAGGCAAACCAGCCTCAAAGTTGCAATTAATCTCGTAACAATGTAAGAACATTCTTCCTCTGACGTATGTAGGCAGAAGGCTGCTGGGTTTGAGCACAGACACAAAATCTGTCCGCTGAAGAACACTAAGAAAAGGCTGCCCGTCGCAGTTCTGGTAAGCGATAACAAACAGCAACGTTAAGAGAAGGAAACCAAGCACAGTACTGGCAAATGTCTGGTTTGCAACATCTTATTCACATGCTGACACAGCCACTTGACATGAAAATAATCCATAGTTCTCCTCTGTCATCTTTCAATTAAGGATCTAAAGGGTCACTCACCCACAGTTACCTTATTTTTTAATACAGAATGAAGATGCCTTTGCACTATGATTACCATCCGCACCAATGTTAATCGCCAGATGGATTATACTGACTTTATACATCACTTAAGCATCTAAAATACCACCTATCCACGATCGGATCTGTTCTTCTAGGATTTATGCATAGTATAAACTGTTATCACTTGCTCGAGGTCAAACCCTGCCCCATCTACCGGTCATAACCGACCAAACCATTCACCCAAGCTCCACCTCAGCTCGACGCAGCGGTCTACGACACACTGCCTCCACCTGCTGTTCCAAGGACACTTTCAAATAGACGTTGTGAGCACAGGATAACCGAGTTCCTTCGTATTTGACTTTGCCAGATCTAGTGAGGAAGACAGTCTCTTCTCCGTCTATGAAGGTATTAATCGAAGCCAGAAGCGAGAGCAGGGAAAGCCAGTGCATTTCAGCAGTGGTAACGGTTCACTTTCACTCAAGAGAGGGACAGATTTCTAGGGAGGGAAGGACCCTACTCCCTCCCCACAGCTACCCCCTATCAGAAAGTCCTAATTCAGCTTCTGATAGCGGCATTCTTTGAACATTTCAAAGTGTGAGAAAGAGGTGCTCAGCGTTATTGAGACATTCAGCTACAAAAAGCTGAATTCAGCTACAAAAAAACCCCATTATTTCTAGCAGAGACAGGATACGGCAGCACAAGGAAGGCAAACTAAAGTAACGCTCACTACATCACCTTAATGGCAAGGCAAGTGTTTTAAAAGCATCTAACAGTTTGACCAGGCTAGCAGGCTTCAAGAAAAATATCCCGACAAGTCTCCTCTGATATTGGACCATTATTGTGTTGACATCTATGGCAGCATGAAGGAAAAAGCCAATGTGAGATGGAAAAAAAAATTTAATTTTAGAGGAAGGCAGCGGTGTAACTCAAGGACAGGTTAAAGAGTTATGTATGGCAAGAGCCCAAAGCGACCCCGAAGGCTACAGACAGATGGCAAGAACACAGTTGTCAAGAAGTTGCAAATAAGAGTGATGAACAGATCAATAAAAGCAGTCTTAATTCACATTTGGCAATTACATTGCTAAACGGACATCGCAGGGACACGGACGGATGGATAGTTGTGCTGGGGACAGATAGAGAAAAAAGAATCAATGCTGTGTACATGAGAGCTAGGGAAAAAACTGTCAGAGAGTCAAGATGCAAAATTCAATGCTAAGATTCAACTACAATAAGGAAAGACCGAACAGAGTGAAATATGGAGCTAGGACACCAGGAGCCAGATCCAGAGGCAGAGCAGGGGAAGTCCAAACACTGTTACAATGAGCACAACTCACTCTGGGGAGGGGAAAAATAAATAATAATATATAAATAAAAACAAAAAGGAAAAAGGAGGAGGGGCAGGTGTTTCACATGATAAAAGATATGAACGATGGTGGAAAAACACTTTCAAGTGAGAGCCCAACGGGGTTACTCATCTCCAGTTTCACTCATCTCTCAGCAGCCAAGTTTACACAGCTTCCAAGCAAAGAACAAAGCAAAGATGAGAATGCGGCTTCTTATCTTTCAGTGATACTGTAACATTAATAGCAGTGATCTATAACACATTAAATGGCATTTCACTCTACGGGCTTCAAAAAAGCACCAGGACCTAGAAGGAGGATGTATGCAAAATGCAATTAAAAGGACAAGAGCAGAATACGTCATTATCCCATCTCCTCCAAAAACACCCGAAATACCTGTCAGTAAATAATGCTTGTCTTTGAGGAGGGGAGACGAGTTCACAGCACCTTGTGCTTTTGGTTTTCATTTTCAGGTATTACTCCAAATCCCAGCAAAAACTACCCAGCTCTTTGTACAAAGATAATGGCTACAAAACAGTTGAGTCGCAGCAAATTTTGCTCTCTCAGCAGTTTTTTTGCATGCCTGGGACTCAGGGGTCATTTAAACACAGATAACCTACCATGTACTGATTATAAAGTATTTTGATAAACTGACTGATCAACAAACGCTTAACACACCTACGTGTCTGTCTTTTAAGACTTTCATGCATGTAAATTTAATGTTCAACTTCTGCTGAATCTTCAGCCGCAATTCAGACATTGGAGATAAACACGCAAGTGATAAGACCAGCAAATACACCTCGATCTTCCCAATGACTCTATCACAGGCCAGGCTAGGAAAGGCACACAGAACTCGATCAGCTGAGTACTCGCTCACCTGAGGGCATTAGGGAATCTCTCTCAATAATTCTGGCTGACGCCAAGTCACTGATGATATACTGTAATCTCAAGTGTGTGAACACCGACAGGAACGCATTCCCCTGTTCCGATTCCAGGAAGGCAACGTCATCCTCAAAATCTGCAAGACGGAGCACTGGTATTACAAGTTGGTTTTCTAAATATTTTCCAGAGCGTATTTGTATTTGACATTGAGGTTTACTTTATTAAGCACAGAAAGTTTTTATGGACAAGCAAACCATCTTTTGGAGCTAAACCCAAGAAATTACTTACACTCAAACCCTTTTGGCAGAACTGTTAGACCAAACTTTTCCTCTTTGGAAACACACACGTGCCTTCTAGCGAGAAGGCAACAAAATCTTATCCTAACTGAACAACAGCAGAAGCAACGAAGCAAAACTAGCGACCATGTCTGCTCACTTGAAACATGTGGACAAAACAGTGAAAAGGCTATCGGTGCTGAGACCCTGATCCCGGGGACTGCTGGCAGAGGCCAGCCTTCCCAGAGAGAAGAGGAGAAAGTTGGGAAGTGGAGGAAGACTATCGTATTTTACTTCTGACCAGCCTCTTCCACAACCCAAGGCCATGCCAATTAATCCTACCTCTCCTGCGCCTGGCAAACCACGCATCAGCTTCGGTTAAGAGTTGTTTCAAAGACCCATTCCAAGTAGGCACTAGCTGGAGGAACATCCACTAGGGAAAATAAACAAACTCTAGGGAGTTAATTGAAGAAGTCTTCAAAACAGTAATACATGCGTTATTAACAGCGCTTTTTCATAATGCATTAATTCCTACAAAGATTCTGATACTCTCTTAGATGCTTCCAGGAAATACCAAAGAGGTTAAAATTCTCATTGTGCTACAAATCAGCTACTACTCTGGAGTTCAGCTTCATAAAGCCCCAGCCCAACCCTTCGCCAAGTACCTTTTTGAGAGCGGTGTACACATCCATTTCCACTTGCACTACAAGTAGGTCAGAAGAACTAATCAGCTGTTTCATGAGGTTTATGCTGAAAAAAGACAAGTCATCAAAGAATTCTGCGAGACATACAGACAAAACCAAGAAAGCAAGCTAGGTAACAAGCAACCGTCAATAGCCTAGAAAGTCGTGTTGAGCGAGCTGCACGCTTTGGAAGAAACTGTACTTCACCACTGACAGTTAACTGACGCCTGAATACCTGAGGTCTTTGAAGAGCGCCACACTCTGGTGAGGCATCAGGTTATTCAAGAGCCATTCCAGGCACCTAGATTAAAAGCAAGGAATTAGTACCTTCCTTTTTTTCTTACATATCTCGACATTCAAGCACAGTTGCTCAGGCTCACAAAGCCTGGTTATGTACCGCGTGATTCTGAAATACTGCTTTAACGTGCCCAAGACATGAATGCATAGAAGTATGAAGGGGAGTTCTTTCAAAAACATGAACTTTACCATAACACTTTCCAAAATTTTCTGTAACTCTTAAAGTTGCATTTAGTGTCTCTCAGGGAAGAGTGAAAGCTATATTCCTAGTGCTGTTAATGCCACAAAAAGCCCTGAGAACACACTAATTCTCAGCAGAAGGAAGCAGCTAGCACTAACCTCAGCATTCTGCTCCAAAATGTCTAATTACCCCTCCTAATTAAGATAAACTCAAGCTCAAGTACTGAAGATTAAAGCAGCTTTGAGATAAAAGAGTCAATGATGGCAAGTATTGTTTCACTGTCACGCTGAAGACCAAATATATTGTCTTTACTAGTGTACGTTAGTAATTAATTCATTCACAGCACAGGCCGATCAATCGACCAGAATCTACACCAAATTTAAGGTAACTGGTTATAGTAGAAACCTGAAAACTAAACAGAACAAGCAGAGCCCAAGCCAGATGCCTTTAAAAAAAAAATTAAAAACCAAACAACAAAAAAACCACCAACCTAACTGGACATTATCTCACCATTCATAAATTCACACTTCTAATTAGCAATGTACAAAGCAGCTCAGAGAAAGTAATTCTTACTTTTTCTTCACAGAGTCTAACCCATATGTTGCCGCTGAATTGTAATAACCACACACAGTTTCTGCATTAATGGTTTCCTTCATTGTTTCACCACATTGCTGGATTAAGTCATCCTGCGGGGAAGAAAAAAACCCACAAATATTCAAAGTTTTTATTTCCTAACTGAGGTTTCAAAGATTGTGCAGTTCATACAAGTTTTCACGCCTGAACAATTACCAGAGTCACACGTGCTACAGTGACCTCTGCTACTCTATCCAGAACACTTAAACCAATCAATGTTCCTCAGAAAAACAGCTTTTTCTTAAGGATATATCACGTGAAAGAAAAGCTTAATGAATACTGTCAGGGTAGAACAAAGGAGCTGTTAAAACTTATTTTAGCCTACTTCTAGATATAATGCTCAAAATGGCGCTTAACATTACAACTGAATCTAAGCCATGCTATTTTGAAATAGAACCACTGTGTTACGTTTGGGGCTTTTTCCCACTTTGTACGAAAAGATTATTTATTTCTCCAGGTGAAACAATACGTGTGCGTGACTATGTTACGAACAGTTACCTTTAGCTGAAAAGAAAGCATAAAAATATTGCACATTTATTACTTACAAGCTGCAGCATGCAGGCTGCTGCTAAAAGGGCAACTACTCGACTGGGTTTTATTAATACATCATCTCTGTACAGCGAGCCAAAAGCCACCTGTAGAGCTGAAAAGAGTACAAGTGTCAAACTAAGACAGGACATACGAGCTCGGATAACTAAAAGAATCCTTAAATATAACCAAACCACTGCAACTCACACATTCTCTTCACTCCTGCTTGCTCAGGATAAAAAACTGGTATTTACCACCTCAAGCACACGCACATAAACAGAATACACAAAACATGGCAGTCACCGATGAACTACAGCCCCTTGCACCATTTAAACAAGATATTCATCTTAAAACAGCCACCAAGGCACGCCACGGGGCCACGTGCAGGACAGTAAAACTAGGTAAAAAGAAGAGAAATCTCATGCTCCTCCTCTGCAACTCATCACTAGTGTAACATTGAGATACTGCTGCGATGCTACAAATTTCTCTGTAATTCTTCTGAAAAACAAAACTCACAGTTCACTCCACGGTGCTTGGAACCATAGCAAAGCTTTCTGCCAACTCACATCGGTCCCCCGCGAGCCCCCCCCTCGGCAGCTTTTCAAGACCAGACAGATGAAGATGTGATCCACACTCCAACATTCGGATCTCCACAACAGTTGCACATATTGATCCAAGAGCCCCAATGCCAAAACAACAGTACAAGCAGTTGCTTTCCAGCTGTGCTTCCCAGCTCAGAGGTACAAAAGTTAATTCAACTCTACTGGTGACCCGAGTTAAGCTCAGAACTGAATGAGCACAGAACTCATTCTTTCAAGTTTCTTATTTACTCGTTTGAAAATTATCCTTAAAAAAATTTTTTTTTCCAGTTAATTTTCTGTCAGGTTCAGCTTGAACGCTGAAGGTAGAAGTTATGTTAAAATAAAAGGTTCCCACTTACCTTCTGTATCAATGTTTGGGTCAGGAATCTCCAACTCTATGATGTTCATGCTAGATTCTTTCCAAGCTCCACTGAACATACTGGAAAAGTAGCCTGACTACATGAGGGAAGAGGAGAGAAAAAGAACTCAAGTAAGACACTTAATGCAAATTAAAGCTCTCAAAAGCAGCACACGGAACAAAAGAAAATCATTCATATTTACCTTCATGCAGAACAAAATTTATGAAGGGAACTTTTCATAATGCAAACCACTCTGACCTACTCAAGAAAGGACTAACTGTAGTTGCTCTATTTCTGAAAGGGAAAATGCGTCTAGGACGTTTGGACTACGTGTCTGCAATCAGAGTGAAGAAAGAGCTTTCAAGGGCCACAAAAGCCACACAAACTCTTTTCCTACAAACCACACCACCAATGGGGATATAACCAGTCCAAGAATTAAGTCCTTAATGTTACCGGTGGACAACAAATCCTCCAGGCATCGCGGAATGCCTGTTCAGCTACTGGGGGGCTGGAGGGAAGAAAAGCATGCAAGACATACAAATTAATGTACAAGGTTGTAAGTCTCATACCGAGGACACATGCACATACACCACTTATGGAAATATACCTTTTCTTATAAAGTGTAAGGCATATAAAACTAGAATTTGATAGGTTTCCGTCCAAATGAAGTGAAATATACTGCTCTACTAGGATTCATGATTTTCCTTCTCAGCAGCAGATGTGCCCATTATGAGGTGCTATCACTCACTGAAGTTTACCTGAGAGATCAAAAAAATAAAGTCTATTTGTACAGCACCGTATGCCCTGACCTCTTAACTCAGCATTTCAACTCAGGGCAGCACATAACATGAAATCCAATTCTGATTTTATTTCATTACATAAATATTTCCATACCTTTGGCATATCCCCTAACTACGATGACATACGATATGCTACTCTA